>NC_133332.1:165355816-165523316 GCF_042186555.1 Aquarana catesbeiana | reverse complement strand
TTGACTTCCTCTTTATTTTATTTTGACCATGAATAAATGGATCATTTTTTGAGTTTAGCAAAAGACTTTTTATGTTTTTTCTTTGAAATCATTGATTTTACACACAATGTTAAATTAACAAGGGACAACAATCTCATTGAGTTTGAAAAAAAACACACCAAAAATACATTACTAATGTTAATAATGTTCAAGTGGTAAGTCTTGAAAATCCAAAAATTTACGTAACCAAAAACGGTGCTTTGGGTTAACTTTATCTAAAAACTAAAAAATAATCACTATAAAAAAAAAAAAACAGAATAATGGGTTCTTTGTGGTAACTTTACAAACCTAAAAAAAAAAAAGGGGAAAAAGTATTATTAGTATGGAAACATTGTTTTTAAAATGCATACTATATCATTCATGAGATCAAAGAGAAAAAGAATCCAGAAATCAGTTTGGGAGAACTCTGATTATGAACAGCAAAACACCTTCGTTCTTTATAGAGCCTTCGTAAAGAAGAAATAAAATGCGCTGCATTCAACGATCACAGATTTTGCAGCGTGATGAATGTGCTACCTACAATACGAACACTAGTTTTACTAGACCGAGTGCTTCCGTTTAGTTTTTGCTTATGAGCATGCGTCGTTTTTTTGTCCGTCGGACTAGCATACAGACGAGCGGACTTCGGGGTCCGTCGTACTTACGACGTAAAGATTTGAAGCATGCTTCAAATCTAAAGTCCGTCGGATTTGAGGCTAAAAAAGTCCGTTGAAAGTCCGGAGAAGCCCACACACGATCGGATTACCAGCCAGCTTTAGTCCGTCAGCGTCCGTTGGACTTTTGTAGACGAAAAGTCCGACCGTGTGTACGCGGCATAACATGTTTGTTATTTTTAAACAAAAAAAAAAAAACAAGAATTTAGTATCACTTTCAGCTTCAATTTGTAAATGTGTATCTAAATCTGCTGGTGCATCTAACACCCCCCCCCCCCCCCCAATTAACAATGCTGCTGCCCAAGGCACCCCTTCCTCCAGAATGTAGGCACTCAAATACATGTGTGTTATTGGCCTGATCACCAGATGAATACAGATGGGAAAAAGCCTAAAAAGCATATGAATGCAGCCACCATATCTAATTATTGGTAAGTCTGCAATATGTTACATTTTTGGTTTATTGGCGCTTTGATGAAAAATTGTACTAAAAATACAATTATTCTTTCACCTCAAAAGCTGGAGGGTAAAAACCACATATAAGTATTGTGACTGGTTATATCAAATTCAGGTCTAATGTTGACCGGACTTCCCAAAAAATGAATTGGAAAAATTTGGAACTCAAGATATTCTTAAATTAGTAGGCTTTCTTTTGTATTTTCTCATGCAAGCAATATGCGGGTCAGTAATCTAAGAGAATGGGAGAGGCATGCACTCCGACACAGTAACATAGTAACCTTGATGGGAGATTATAGACAGCAGCCTTTGAAGGGAGATCATTTTTATTTTTTCACTCCTGTAATAAAATTGGAATCTTACATTACAGTTCCCTTGGAAAAACTGAGCCCCTTACAAGGGATGCAATAACGCAAAGAAGCTCAGCCAAGTTTAACCATGGTTTAGTGACAGTCATCAAGATATAAGTTGGTCATGTACATCATAATGGCCACCCTATAAATGAACTCTCCATGTCACACTGAAAAGAATGTCAATGTTATGGAAAAAAAGTATTAAGCTGTAGCTACCCAGACAGTGGATTTAAATGTAAATGGAGCCAATGGATACATTGGTATTTTGACATTTACATTTTCTGCATGCCATGTTTTTAGCACAGCAATGTCATTACAAAGTTTCCTAATGCCGTGTACACACGAGCGGAATTTCCGACAGAAAAAGTCCGACAGGAGCTTTTCATCGTATATTCCGATCGTGTGTATGCCCCATCTGACTTTTTATGTCAAAAATTCTAATGGACCTAGAAAGAGAACATGTTCTAAATTTTCCCAACTGAACCAATTCCTATCGGGAAAACCGCTCATCTCTGTATGCTGTTCCGACGTACCAAAAACAACGTATGCACTTGTGCGTGGACCCCAGCCCACGCACAAGTGCCGCGCCAAACTTTTGGACGTGGTGTTTTCCAGCACCAATTGGGGTTTCATCCTATATACAAGCTACTTACAATACTACTCTATATGGCCAATAATTTGGTTATCTTTATGTGCACATGGCCTGGGAGACCGTTGTGAAGTGAGGGCCATCAATGAGTACCTATGTGACTATGGCACCAGGACAGGGTCAGGGGAGCTTGTTTTTTTTTCCCCACGCCAGTGGGCCATGATCAGGGATGCATGCACTGTCCTGTCACCATTTTAGGAGGCCACAAGGGTGGTGAGCAGTGACAGTGCATGCATCAGTGACACTGTCTCTCTTGTCCACCTGTTGGAGCACACGCTGCGTGGAATGATGGACAGGGCACTTGAGGCAGAACAGAGGCAGGAAGAGGAGGAGTTCCTTACCTCTCAAGGCCCCCTTTATCTGGATAGTTTTCCCGTGGGCCCGCCGATCACACAGGAAGAGTAGGAGGAGGAGGAGGAGGATTGTGTCAGCATGGAGGTGGAGCCTAGCACTCAGCATCAGCAGCAGTCTTCAAGGGATCGTTTTCAGTCCCCAGAAACCCGTGGACTTGTACAAGGCTGAGAGGAGGTGGCTGTAGATCATGTCATCCTTAGTGACCCAGAGGACTCTGGATCAAATGCCTCAGCAAACCTTCGCTGCATGGCCTCCCTGATCCTGCAAAGCCTTCGAAAGGACCCTCGGATTCGTGGTATCAAGGAGAGGGATCATTACTGGCTGGCAACCCTTCTTGATCCACGTTACAAGGGTAAAGTTGCGGAACTTATCCAGCCTTCACAGAGGGAGCAGCGGATGAAACATCTTCGGGAGGCCTTGCAGAAAGGTTTGTGCAATGCATTTCCAGAGCCTGGGAGGTTACAATTTCCCGGTCCTCCTGGACAACGTGTTGCTGAGGCTTCGGTCAGTCACAGAAGGAACGGTGGAGAAGGTGGCCATCTGACCAATGCGTTAAGACAATTTTTTAGTCCGCAGCCCCAAGGTCTGATGGGTTCCAGCAACTATCGCCAGCATCTGATTTACATGGTGCAGGAATACCTAGGGGCAAGATCAGACTTGGAGACCTTTCCAACCGAAAATTCACTGGGTTACTGGGTCTTGAGGATGGATCACTGGCCAGAGCTTGCAGAATATGCAATGGAGCTACTGGCCTGTCCTGCATCCAGCGTTCTTTCTGAATGCACATTCAGTGCTGCTGGAGGCTTTGTAACTGATCACAGAGTGCGCCTGTCCACAGACTCGGCTGATCGGCTCACCTTCATAAAAATGAATCAGTCTTGGATCACTAGCTACCAAGCACCCGATGCTGATGTAACTGATTCATTTTTCTATGAATGTGAGATCCCTTGAAGACTGCCTATGCTGAGAGACTATCCTGTTATGCTGAGTGACTATCCTATTCCTCCTCAATGTTCATGTTGATAGCTTCTAAGAACATTTCTGTTTCAGGGCACCACCACCAGTGCCTAAGGCGAAATTTTTCTGCCCCTGTTTAACAGGGGCATGTAATTACAATTTTTGCTGTAATATTTCACAGCAGGGCTCGTTCTTGTGCTCAACTAGAATATCTGTGAGGCGCTGCAGTGTTGTGGCACCACCACCAGTGCCTAAGGCCCAATTTTTTATCCCCTGTTTAACAGGGTCATGTAATTACAATATTTGCTCTAATATTTCACAGCAGGGCCCGTTCCTGCGCTCAACAAGAGTATCTGTGAGGCTTTACAGTGTTGTGCCACCACCACCATCACCGCCTAAGGCCCAATTTTTCTGCCCCTGTTTATCAGGGGCATGTAATTACAATATTTGCTCTAATATTTCACAGCAGGGCTTGTTCCTGCACCCACCAAGAGTAACTGTGAGGGCTTACAGTGTTGTGGCACCACCACCAAACCACCACCAAAGGCCCAAATTTTCTGCCCTGTTCAACAGGGGCATGTAATAACAATTATTGATATAATATTTCACAGCAGGGCCTGTTCCAGCGCCCACCAAGAGTAACTGTGAGGGCTTACAGTGTTCTGGTACCACCAACACCTAAGGCCCAATTTTCTGCAGAGTATATAGGGCAGACCATATAGTAGATACAGGTGGTCCCCTACTTTCAAACATCCAACTTACAAATGACTCTTACTTACAAACGGAGGGAGACAACAGGAAGTGAGAGGAAATCTACCCCTAGGGAGGGCAATTCTCTCCTGTAATGCCCCGTACACACAGTCGGACATTGATCGGACATTCCGACAACAAAATCCAAGGATTTTTTCCGACGGATGTTGGCTCAAACTTGTTTTGCGTACACACGGTCGCACAATGTTGTCGGAATTTCCGATCGCCAACCACGCGGTCACGTAAACCACATACGACGAGACTAGAAAAGGCCAGTTCAGAACCAAGCGCGGCACCCTTTGGGCTCCTTTTGCTAATCTCGTGTTAGTAAAAGTTTGGTGAGAGACGATTCACGCTTTTTCAGACTCGTGGCTTTCAGATAGTTTTCTGCGGTTCAGTTTGTGCTTGTGGGTTTGTATCTGCTCTTCAGTGCGTGCAAGCAAGCTACGCGTGACTTTGTCATTGTGCTCTCGTTCGTTCGTTACTGTTTTTCAGGTCGCTCTTCACAGGCCTTGTTGTTCTTCAGTGCATTCTGTTACTTCGTTCTGAGCAGCCGACCGTTTTCTAGCCATGTTGCGTATACGTACTCCTCGTAGAGTTCGTGCTGTACGGGGGCTTGGTGTTGTGGTCCTGACCTTGACACAAGTCCAGTCCATGAACAGGGTGGGGAGGAGTTCATGGACCAAGAATTGGTTGCTTCAGCGTGACCAGTTCTCTCATATGCCTTTGCTTCATGAGATCCGTGAGAATAATCCTGATGATTTCAGGAACATTCTCAGGATGACAGACCCCGTATTTCACCGTTTGTTGGCTTCGCTGACCCCCTATATCAGCAGGCAGGATACCTGCATGAGGCAAGCCATCACTCCGGAGTAGAGGCTCGTCGCTACCCTGCGGTACTTGGCGACGGGGAGAAGCCTGCAGGACCTCAAGTTCTCGACAGGCATCTCCCCCCAGGCTCTGGGGATCATTATCCCAGAGACCTGTTCTGCCATCATACAGGTCCTGCAGAAGGAGTATATGAAGGTAAGATTTTTATCCTTTAATTTCACATTTTATTGTATTTAATGCTTGATAATATATTGTATTTCTTTCCTCATTCCCTAATTACCATGATTGGAATATGCTGTGAATGTCCCCTTTGTTCTCATGCATGCTGGATTTTTATGTAATTATTTTTTTAGTCCTTCATACATATTTGACTTCACTAACCTCCCCAGCATGTTCTCCTGGCCCTATATTCACCTCATGTAGTCACTTAACAATGTATTTTATCAGCTCCATAGTAGTGCTTTACCCCAAACACCCCCTAAAATGTTTAGAAATCTGATTTGTGCTTTAAATTCAGGCAGAGTGCCAGAGGCTTTTTTTTGTAGTGTCCCCAAATCATTTTTATTAACCCACCCTCCCCCCAACTGCTAAGTCAGCTGATCCCAATTCTCTATCCTCAACCATCTATCTGCTGACTTTGCCAAAACCATACACACTATACTCATCTATTTTGTGCTCAGATTTATGGATGAATTCCCCAAAGCATGTAGTGCAAGGGCCTGCCTGTATACTTTCAAATGGTACTGTTTAAAGTTTTTGTATCCTATTATTATCTTGATAGGTAATAGCAGAATGTCCAAATGTGCTCAAATGTGTACAGTGTGTATTTATATCTTTGTATTATGACACTTCTTACCTGTCCAGTGGGCTGCCAATAGTGTGACTAAGGAGGGGCTGTTCCAAGTAATACCCTGTATTTAGGCATTCATCTCTCAATTAAGTGAAGAGGGTTACCTGTCCAAGATTCCCCCCCCCCCCTATAATGTTAGAAATGGCCCATGAGAGGGGGGGGGGGGAATATGATAGGTGTACCTTATACTTTGGTGTTGTAAAATTCCCCTTAATAAATGTTATCTGGATGTTGGCCAAGAATGTTTGTGTCTAATCTGCTTTCCATGTTTATGTGCAAAAATACTAAGTTTTTTTTTGTTTTCCTCAACAGTTTCCTTCCACACCACAGGAATGGCAGACTGTGGCCTCCCACTTTGCCCAGCGGTGGGACTTTCCTAACTGCGGAGGGGCAATTGATAGGAAACACGTCCACATCATCCCACCACCCAACTCGAGGTCATACTATTATAATTACAAGGGGTTCAATAGTATTGTGATGTTGGCGGTGGTGTCGGCTAATTACGACTTCCTGTATGTGGACATGGGGAAGAATGGCCGGATGTCCGATGGTGGAGTCATCGCCCAGACAGAGTTGTACAGGGGTCTCCAGAATGGCAGCTTGGACTTGCCACCTCCAGAAGAGAATGTGGAAGGACTCCCATTTGTCTTCGTTGCGGATGAAGCATTTGCGCTGGGGGACCATCTTATGCGGCCATTCCCGATGAGGACCCTCACCCCGGAACAGAGGGTTTTTAATTACCGGCTAGCCAGAGCCAGAAGAGTGGTGGAGAACACATTTGGAATCATGGCCAGCCGGTTCCACCTATTTCTGACACCCATCCATATGGAGGAGTATAAACTTAATCATATAATCCTGGCGTGCTGTGTTCTACATAACTTTTTATGCCAACATTCTGCCAACTATGCTGGCTCAGTTGGGCCTGAGGCCGGAATTCTAAATGAAACAACCCTGACGGCGCTTGAAAGTGGCCGTCCTGGCTTGCCCTCCCTGAGTGCCCGTGATGTCCGATTAAGATACCTTGAGTTCTTTGCGGGTGGGGGGGCCATCAATATGCCAGACAATTTGTGAAGCCTTTATCAAATAAAAACCAAAAAAAAGCAAATCTTTGACATTTACTGCTTGTGTTTGTTTTAGCTGACCCTGACAGAAATGTGGGGAGTCCTGAAAATGGGGTGATTGTGTAACCTTATACAAAGCACTGTTGGGTGTTATTTACTAAAGGCAAAGACACTTTGCACTACAAGTGCACTTGAAACTGCACTGAAACTGCACTTGTAGTGCAAAGAGGATTTGCCCTTAGGAAATAACCCCCATTTTCACAGAAAGCAGCAATTACATCACCACAAAAGTGTTGTAGCGTTGAGACAATAATCCACACATTCTTGATTAACAATCTTTTTAATACCTGCACAATCACATGTGCATTTAGAAAAGGTTTTTAAAACAAACCAACATGTTTGTTGTATAACAATTTTTGGGGTGGCATTATAAAAAATAGAAATGTCCATTTAAGATAAAACAGGCATGTGTAAAACCAACAAGAAAGACACAAATCTTGAACTTACAAAGTTCACATTTGGTAGAACTTGAAGGCAATATCAGACATGAGTATTTAGGAACTGTGTTTGATATTGCGTTCAGATAGGGTGAAGTCACCCCAGGAAAAGCCAAATTTGGAAGATGCACACAATTTGCCAATGTCGACATGTGCTAGCTGCCATCACGGGGGATCAAGGGACGTGTTTTGGGGAAGAAACCCCTTCCTCTCAGCTACTTTATTATTGAGGAAGGGGTTGCACCCCCAAAACGCCTACATTGATCTCCCGTGATGGCAGATAGCACATGTTGGCACACTGTGTGCATCCTCCAAATTTGGCTTTTCTAAAAATCGCTAAAACATTTTTAACATTGTAGCACACAAAAAAACAAAGGGATTTGGAGAGGTTTTAAACTCGCCCCAAAACATCAATGATGTTTTTATTCTTTTGAATAACATCATTGATTTTTTTCTTGAGGTTTTCCAATTCTAAATTACACCCCATGATCTCCCTGATCAGGATCTGGGCACTTTCTGATGTGAAAGGATCTGGATCCACAACATCACGATCACCTAAAAAGAGAGAAACCAAACAAAAACAGGTATCAAAAATATGCCGGCACCCATCTCTTACCTGAGCCTGTGGTCGCAGACACTCACCTGTTGTGGTGACAATTTCCACCACATCTTCTTCCTCCTCCTGCTCTTCTTGGGTTGGGGGGATTTCCCCTTCTTCCAGAGGTGGGGGGTCTGTGGTCTCCTCGGATGAGGGGTGTCCTCCGAGTCTATTCTCCCCTATGTAAAACAAAAATGGTATACTTAGCACACAGATATTTGATGGCAGAACTATAAATAGGAAACATTGCTTGGAAGTGGGGTACAATTGTCTATTTTGGCAGAGTTCCAAAATGTAGCATTTTCAGTGTCCTTTGTCAAGCTGCAATACTTTACCTGTTTGGTACAAGCTTCACAGATGGAGTCACCCCTATAGTATACACTGGAGTACCTGTGTGGCCCCCTAATAAAAATGGTGTTCTGGGGTCCCACGCTAGTGCTCCAGCGTCCAGATGTGAAAACAGCTGCTCGGTGTCCTCTCCTTACACAGAATCTAGTTTGCATTTCATTCTAGTAACAAAGCCATCTACACAACCAAATTAGTTTCATACAAGTAGGGCGTAAAAAATGTGGCCAAATGCATATGGCCAAAACAATGGTGTTTTATAGGCCAAAAGAAAAATGTTTGATACGAACGAATAATGTGCCCATGAACATGAAAGTTGCCATTTTAAAATGTACACTTTTAAGAAAAGCACATGGAGCAGCACGAACGTAATAAACATAAAGAATAGGAACACAGCACAACTACTTACTTTTTTTGCAGCACTCTCCGGATCTTTCTGTACTGCTCATGTTCTCGTAATTTCAGGTCCGACCACCGTTTCCTGAGCTGATCTTTTGATCGTCGTGCCCCGAAATTCCGGTGCAGACTCCTGACCACTTTCGCCATGATCTTGGCCTTTCTGACATTGGGGTTGGGGTAAGGTCCATACTTTCCATCATAGTCGGCCTTTTTCAGGATGTCCACCATCTCCAACATCTCCCCAAAGGACATATTTGAGGCCTTAAATCTCCTTCTGGATCGGGACGTGTCCGGATCCGGGCTTTCTTCCTCATCCTCCTCGTTCCTGTAATTAGCACGCACCTGCTGTGTATCCGCCATGTGCTCTTCCCCCACTGCGCAGACCGAAAAGGGGCGGGGAATAGACTAGAAAGAACGTCAGGGGCGGGCGGAGTTACACGGATGCGCAGTGTGTATAAAGCGTAACACGCGTGCGTATTACATACAATCTGTGAGCGGAGGAAGGAGCATTGGAGGCGCCGATCGTAAGAACGAAGGTAAGAGACAAACTTGGGCCTATACTGCTTCTAGATTGAGGCCTATATTGTAACAAGATTAGGAGAGTTTTGGCTGACATTAGGGTTTGTCTTGTGTTGTGTCTTGCAGTGAAAATAGATATCTTGAACGATACCGACTTCATGGCAATATTCATTGACATGTTCAGGGAGCTGCCTTGTCTGTGGGAGATCAACCACCCACATTATAGGAACCAAACAAAGAGGAAGGCAGCGCTGGATCAACTGTTGGAAATTGTGAAGCAGGTGATCCCCACGGCAGACATCACCTATTTGAAGATCCTAATTGGTGGCCTGAGGAGCACATATGTAAGGGAGCGCAAGAAAGTCCAGGATTCGCAGAGATCCGGAGCAGCAGATGACATCTATGTCCCCAGGATGTGGTACTATGACAGGCTGCATTTTCTGGCAGGTCAGACTGAACCCAGGCCAACACTCTCCAGTCTTCCTTCCACGCTTCCTTCCCCCCCAGCTGAGGCTTCTGACGCCCAACCTGGGCCTTCCAGGCAGCAACATGTGGAGGAGCCCATCTTGAGCCAGGTATAGCATTCCTCTAAATATTTCTGCTTGTCCAATCAATTATGTTAACTAGATGTTAGTTTGGAGTACTAATTTATGATTGTGATTGATGATGCAAAACATTACAACATGTCCCTTTTTCATACACAGGGAAGTCTCAGCCAGAAGGTGGCCGGGCCGAGCAGGCTGCCTGATATGCAGGTCCCTCCCCTACACCTGCAAAGAGAAAGTGGCAGGAAGAGGAGTACCCTAGAGGAGGCTGCCATAGGCCTCTTTTGGAAGGCTACAGAGGCCCTGGGAGCACCACACACAGTGGAGGAGGACTTTGCTGCCATAATTGCCTGTAAAATGCAGCGGATGAAGGAGGGCCAACAACTCATGTGTGAGTCATTAATGTTGGAAGCTCTCAATAAGGGGTTGAGGGCCCAAATAACATCTGATACCCACATTTGTGACCTCACACATGGTCCTCCTCCTCCAGGTCCTACTACTCCTCCTCCTCCAGGTACTACTAGTCCTCCTCCTCCTCCAGGTCCTACTCCTCCTCCTGCCACATCTCCAACAGCAGAGCCACAGCCAGGAAGGAAGCGTGGAAGGAAGACCAGAAAGTGATGACCCTGGATCCAGTCTGGTCTGGCAAAAGATGCAGCCTCTTGTAGTACCACAGCCTGGGGACACAGATGTCATCTGCTGTTTTCCGGATCTCTGGGACTTCTGAACCAGACTGCACTCCCTTACATATGGACTCCTCAGGCCACCAATTTTGATGTTCAAGAATTGATGTCTGCCCTGGGGGTCCAAGGCTTCGCTAATTTCTGCTGTTTCTCCAGCGTTGCCTCCCTCTTTGTTTGGTTCTGAGCCCTTAACCACTTCAATACCCGCGTATAGTCATATGACGTCCACAGATGGGATCTCCCATCCTGGGTGGACGTCATATGACGTCCTGGGATTCCCGGCCGCCGCGTTCCTCGGGACCCGGTGCGTGTGCCCGGTGGCCACGATGTCCGCCGGGCACCCGCGATTGCCCGTTAACCGGGCCGGCATGTGGATCTGTGTGTGAAAACACACAGATCCACAGCCTGTCAGCTCTGAGGAGAGTGATCTGTGTTCCCAGAAAGGAGGAACACTGATCGGTCTCCTCCCCTAGTGCGTCCCCTCCCCCTTCAGTTAGAATCATTCCCTAGGAAACATACTTAACCCCTCCCCGCCCCCTAGTGGTTAACCCCTTCACTGCCTGTCACATTTACACAGTAATCAATGCAATTTTATAGCATTGATTGCTGTATAAATGTGATTGGTCCCAAAAATGTGTCAAAAGTGTCCGATGTGTCCGCCATAATGTCGCAGTCACCAAAAAAAATCGCGATCGCCGCTAAAAAAAATTAAAAAAAATATTTTTTTTAAAAATGCCATAAATCTATCCCGTATTTTGTAGACTCTATAACTTTTGCGCAAACCAATCAATATACGCTTATTGCGATTTTTTACCAAAAATATGTAGAAGAATACGTATCGGCCAAAACTGAGGAAAAAATGTGTTTTTTAAAAAAAAAATTGGGATATTTATTATAGCAAAAAGTAAAAAATATTGTGTTTTTTTCAAAATTGTCGCTCTTCTTTTGTTTATAGCGCAAAAAATAAAAACCGCAGAGGTGATCAAATACCACCAAAAAAAAGCTCTATTTGTGGTGAAAAAAGGACGTCAATTTTTTTTGGGTACAACGTCGCACGACCGCGCAATTGACGTTTAAAGTGCGACAGCGCTGAAAACTAAAAATTGGCCTGGGAAGGAAGGGGGTGAAATTGCCCTGTATTGAACCGGTTAATAAAGGATTTTTGGTTTCTATTATACTTGCCTATGTGTGTTTTCCTTCAAAAAGGACAGTTTGTTTGTGAGGATTCAGGTACATTTCAAAAATACAATGTGAAATTAACAAGGGACACCAACACCAAACAATCTCCTTGAGATTAAATAATACAAGATATCAAAACACACACAAAAATATTCTGGAGTAAAACTAAAACTAAAATAAAACAAAGATCAGCGTTGGAAAAAATACTAACCTAAAATTAAAAAAAAAACTGCCTTTAGAAAAAAAAAAAAACGAAAAATATTTTTGTCAGATGTGACAAATCAAAATATATTAAGGGAATCCCGATAAATAATAAAGAAATAAGTTTGTGAGAAGTCTGTGTGAATATGAGCAGCAAAACTACTTAATTCTTCTCACACTATAAAGATGAAGAGAGTGCGCTGTATTAAACCATTTTTAACATTGCACCGTGACGAAAGTGTTGTATCCATTGCGAACGCTAAGTTTACCAGACCAAGCTGTTCCGTCTCGGAATTTCTTCTGAGCATGCGTGGCACTTTGTGCGTAGGAACAGGCCACACACATCCGGAATTGACGCAATCGGATTTTGTTGTTGGAAAATTTTATAGCCTGCTCTCAAACTTTGTGTGTCGGAAAATCCGATGGAAAATGTCCGATGGAGCCCACACACAGTCGGAATGTGGGACAGAAAGTGAGGTGAAATCTTCTGAACAGGGGCACAGACAGCAAAACAAATGTTACAGGGGTGATGATAACCCTTCCCTATGTTATCCAAAAAGGTTAAAAATAGTTTTTTTTGGCTGGAGCTACACTTACAAAATTTACCTGTTCCAAATTACAAACAGATTCAACTTAAGAACAAACCTACAGCCCTGTCTTGTTTGGACCGCCTGTATACTGCTGTTCAGAGTATATAGGGCCTGGGGGCCCCACGCCTTTTCTTTTTTTAATTTGGGTGAGGGGTTCCCCTTAATATCCATACAAGACCCAATGGGCCTGGTAATGGGCTGGGGGGGTACCCATGCCATTTTTCTCAATAGTTTTCATCCATATTGCCGGGACCCGACATTACATTACAGCCGCAAGCAGTTTTGAATGACTTTTATTCCTTTAGAAATGTCATTTTGTGCAGGGACTGTTCTAAACACGGTAAACACGCTCCATTTTACAGGCATACTATAGTCACCCCCCAGGTACGATATTCAAAGGAATATTTCACTTTAATTTTTTCACTTTAAGCATTATTAAAATCACAGCTCCCGAAAAAAACTGACGCTTTTAAAACTTTTGTAGCGCTGACAACTTTTGTTTTTAGCCATATGTGTGTTATGCAGTACATAAGTTGTTATAGTGCCATCTAGTGGATAATTGAAAAGGTACAATACTTTTACGTTTCATGATTAAGTGAAGTGACATGGAAGTGATTGATTGTTTACTTCAGAACTTTAGCTTTGACCCACCACAATGCTCCTGGGCAAGAGGAGAACTGAACTGCATTGTGGGAGGTTTTAAAAGGGTAAGGAGCGGCCATCTTAGGTCTCTTTTTCCTGGGACGCGTGGCCTGCCAGCAGGACTCTGTGGGTGTGTGTGTGTCCTACTTTGTGAAGGAGCGGAGCAGCAGAAGCAGAGGCGGCTCTAGGCTTTGTGAGGCCTTAGGCAAAACTTAGACATGAGGCCCCACTCACACCCATAATGGGAAAAAGAATTAAAGTGATACAAATTAATAATTCATTGCACTGTAGTGTCCAATAAACTGATGACAATTCACCCATGGCAGTTCAGCACGCCATTATCATATCACACCAGGATATGCATTGCAACACAAGCTCCCTCCATATAGCGATTGTCACTTACTAGACAGCTCACTGTTATGCCTACATCTCACTTTTCCTTGGCCATAGATTCATCATCTATTTTCCTAAACCTATGCCCCATGCCTGCTGTGGACACAACCAATGGTTATGACTATGGTCAATGACTATGACAATGACAGTAAACCTGAATACTGAAATGATTTATTTAAGCATGAGCTAATCATGTGTTTTAGGGACACACATCAGAGGATGCAGGACTAGGGATAATCTCCCATGTGCAGCCTCTACACACATCCTATGATCCCAGTGCTGGGGCTGACTGGCAACTAATTGAGGAGAGAGAGAGAGAGAGAGGGAGGAGAGAGGAATAGGAGAGAGGGGGGAAGAAAAAAGGAGGAGGAAGAGAGGAGCGAGAAAGAGAGGAGGGAGAAAGAGAGGAGTGAGAAAGAGAGGAGAGAGAAAGAGAGAAGAGAGAAAGAGAGGAGAGAGAAAGAGAGGAGAGAGAAAGAGAGGGAGAGAGGAAGAGAGGGAGAGAGGAGAGAGAAAGAGAGGGGGAGAGGAGGGAGACAGAGAGGGGGGAGAGGTGAGAGAAAGAGAGGGGGAGAGGAGAAAGAAAGAGGTGTGAGAGAGGGAACAATAGAGAGG
The DNA here is from genome assembly GCF_042186555.1 of Aquarana catesbeiana. Lineage (NCBI taxonomy): Eukaryota > Metazoa > Chordata > Amphibia > Anura > Ranidae > Aquarana > Aquarana catesbeiana. Next base: position 165,509,160 of record NC_133332.1, on the reverse strand, counting down.
AGAGGGGGGAGTGAGAAAAAGGTGGGATAGAGGGGGGAAAGGGGGAGAATGGAGAGAGAGGGGCAGAGAAGAGAGAGAGGAGGAGAGAGGGGGGAGTGGAGAGAGAGAGAGGGGGGAGAGGAAAGAGGGGGAAGAGGAGAGAGGGGGGAGAGGAGATATGGGGGAGAGAGAAGGGGGAGAGAGAAAGAGGGGGGAGAGGAGAGAGAGAGGAGGAGAGAGAGAGGGGGAGAGGAGAGAGAGGAGGAGAGAGAGGGGGGAGAGGAGAGGGGGAGAGGAGAGGTGGAGAGAGAGAAGGAGAGGAGAGAGCGGGGGAGAGGAGAGAGAGGGGGGAGAGAAAGAGGGGGAGAGGAGAGAGAGAGATATAACATATCCTTCCTGTCACTGGACTCACCCCATTCCCCATGTTCATCAGATCGCCTTCACTACTGGCAGCCTTTGCATTGCCGCTGGGTGAAATCACAACACATGTGAGGGCGGGCTTCATCTACCAGTCAACACGGCATCCTACAGTTCATTGGACCAACCAATGATAATGTTTCCTCCCATTATCGCTGGTGCAGATCTTATTACTGGCATTACAGCGGCTCGAGGGGCAGTGACTTAACCCTGTTCTCCCTCTGTGCAGCCTGGGATAAAGATGAGAGGGAGAGAGGCAGTCCAGCCCGTGTTAGCGCAGAGTCCTGGCATGAGGAGATTGGTCCCGCACATCCGCAAGCAGTGCCATCATTCTTCCCGATGCTGGGCTCTCTCTTTCCTCCATCAGGCAAATTAGGCGGCAGCGAGGCCCCTGTGAGAGCGAGGCCTTAGGCGACCGCCTTATTTGCCTAATTAAAGAGCCGCCTCTGAGCAGAAGTGATCATTCCGGAGACCCGTGGGGAGGTAACCGAGGACTCCTGGTCGTTAGTGAACGGAACAGTGTGACGGCGTGGTGGTGCCTCCATACGGACTGAGAACTGCTGAAACGGAGACATCCATCTGCCTGGATCCCGTGTGGTGAGAGTGCTAACACCTGGAAGTTTGTTTAATACTACACACACACTTAGAACTGTTACAGAGTGTTGCTGGGACTGATAGTCCCCCACAGAACAAGTTAAGTTGGAAAACAGTACATTTGCATAGACTTCAGTATTCAAGAGCGGATGCTAGATGTTTGTCTTCTTCATATAAGAATACTTAGTCAGTCTGCCGGATTATAACTGCCTTAGTGTATTACCTTATACTGCACAACACCCAAGAGGTACCCCTTGTGGATTACAATTACAAGTTCTTAGCTAGCGAAGACTGAAGACGTCAAGACTATCTTTTTTTTCATTGCAGGGCTCTGCATTTAGTTACCAAGGATAGTGACTTTACAGTTTATAGCAGGGGGAGCTCCCTGGTATAGATATATACGATTAGGTATATTTGTGTATGTTATCAACTGTCATAACTATTTACTACACTATTGCACTACGTTGGTGTGATAGTGTAGTCATTGTAATAACCCTTTATATAAATATACTACTTACTCAAAGAAAGAGATTTTCTGGTTATTATTGAAGTTTGTGTGCAGTGTTGTTATTTCTCCTGCAGGTGGAACTACAGACACCCAGGTAGAGGTAAATATAAACATAAGTGTATATTGTGGGTTAAAGTCAATACTCGTATCATTACAACACTGCACTACAGCTGTGCCAAGGGGATTGAACAATTTAAGAGGGTTAAAGAGATAAGAGCACAGGCCCATTTTAAACCAGCAGCTCCACCGAGTTATTGCTACACTTTTTTTTGCATTGATACATGTCCCCTGGGGCAGGATCCAGGTCCCCAAACACTTTTTAGGACAATAACTTGCATATTAGCCTTTAAAATTTGCACTTTTGATTTTTCACGTTCGGGTCCCATAGACTTTAATGGTGTTCAAATGTTCATGCAAACTTTCAGGCCGTTCACATGTTCTGCCGCAAACCGAACCGGGGGGTGTTCGGCTCATCCCTAGTGCACACCCTAAGGAGCCACAGGTAACTGGGATCCCCCACCCTGCACAGCCAGGCACACCGAATTTCCACAGCCACTCCAGAGTCAGAGAACAATACGTGAATTTGTTTTTTTTTTGTTTTATTGAGGGATAGAACTTGGATAGGGATTGGAGATCATGGGATGCCCACTTGACTCCAGAACAACTCCAGCGACAACACTTTACTATACACAGTCCTATATACAGTTTCTATGTTCACTCCACTTCTTCCTCCAGCACTCATGTGTTTGCAGAAACCCAGCTGGGACACTTGTGAAAAAAAGTACTCATTCAGATTAGAGCAATAGCCTGTTATAGGCAGGAACCCATGGCCCTTTGGTTGTGTAGGAAAGTTCAGTGTCCAGCTTACAGTCCTCCTATGGCTACTGATCCCAGCACCAACTCTTCTGGCACCGCCAACCCACCTGGCTGCAGCTTCCCTTTTCACTAGCCCTCCAGGATAACTTCTTCCCACACTCTTGCAGACTGACACTCTCTCCACAGGCCTCCAGATTGACACCTAACTACCCACCTGGCTGACTCCCAGGAGATCTACCGGACATGCTAACCTGCTCCTGCTGTCCTCTCATTTGCTCCAGTGCCTCCAGGAAGGGTTTCCTCGATGCGTTGTAGGGGGAATCTTCCAGCCCCAAGGTCACCCCTCCCAGACTAGGGGGCACCTTCAAGGACCACCGGCAGCCTCCTTAGCGTTCCATCTCCATCTTCCACCCGACTGCCCCTGCTGGCATGACTCATGCCTATTTATGAGGAGTCCTGCCCTCTGCCAGCTCTTTACTGGGGATTGGCTGAGGTCCTCATAATTATTCCTAACAGCCCCTCCTAGCTTCCACCAACTATGTCTAGAACATTCTCCTATGTCCCAGAGAACAGGGAGATTCACCAGTAGAGCTGTCAGGATGAGTCATCCAGCCCCTAAGTCACTCATCCCTTACCCAAATTCACACCCAGACCTGGCTCTCGGCCAAGTCAATTTGCCTACTCTAACAACTATTTACATCTAGCACACTAGCTAGAGGGTGCTACATAAGTAAAAGAAAAAATATGTTTGTTTAGCAAATTAATGTAAGATGATTTTATATCAGCAGTGAGAGCTGCATGCTAATGTAATTTTTAGTGAAAGACTATACATTAAAAAATGTTTACAGGCTCGAACATACTTTAAAACCATGAAATAACAAATAGCTATGATAATAGTATAAAAAGAACAATTATGTTATATGTCATAATGTAACCCATATTTTAAAATGATAGACCAGCTTTTTTGCTTTCTGGTTTCTCCTTCTAACTCCCTTTTGCATTTTTAATAAAATATTGGCAAAACTGTGCCTTTTACGTGAACAGTGGAAGTGCAGAAAGCAAAAAAAATAATTATGTGAAAAAAATTGACTGTATGTGTACATAATTATGAATTGGTTTTGTACTGAACAAGTTTATTGCAACTATACACTTGATATAGCTATAGTTAAGTTAAACTTAGATGAACAAAGCATTGCAGAAAATCTCAGCTGCAGAAGAGTTAACTGTTCCAGATATCAAAATACGCAAGACTGGGGACCCCACGCTCTCCCCTGACTATTCCAAGTCTGGTAGTGTGTGAACATCAAACTCAAGACTGTGAAATTATCAGACTTGGCATGGGGCCAGAAAAATAAAACAAATTATTAGGGGCTGACAATTAACTAAAACCTAGAAAGCTTGATTAATTGTGGCATAGCTCAGCAGGGAGCAGCAACAAACAGGCCCCAGCTGTGTGCAGTGTCCACAGCCCTACATCCCAATTTACACAGTGCGTACCGAGACGTTTCCTCTTTAGCGCCAAGTGTGAAATGTGGACAACACTTCATTATGTTTCTGAGGGGGCTGGGGAGTGGGCTCTAAGTGACTAGACCTTATGCAATCCTCTATCCCTCTGGCATATTTTAAACTGGGGATTTTTAGTTACACTTCCATTATAAAATAATAAATGAATAATAATTAAAAAAAAAGGTGTGAAGTCATTGTACATCCATTTACTACATCAGCAGTAAACCATTATCAGCTTCTAATGAATTTGAAATAGAGAACCCAGATTGAAACAACAGCCTTACAGACTCTGGTTTGGGGGGTTGTATATGTTTCAAGCATGATTTGTTACTTTATCACACCGCCGCAATATATGCTTACGAGATGAGTCTGGTCAGCGGTATAGTCCACCTTCTTTGGCAAGGTAACAGCCTCTTTCAAAGGAGATGTTGAATCCTATATATTTAAATATATCAGTTTCTCATGCTTATTTAAAAATAAAAAATAAAAAATATTTTATTATTAACCACTTCAGCACTGGAAAATTTGGCTGCTCAATGACCAAGCCATTTTTTGCACTTTTGCTTTAACTGACAATTGCGTGGTCGTGCGATGATGTACCCAAACAAAATTGATGTCCTTTTTTTTCCACAAATAGAGCTTTCTTTTGGTGGTATTTGATCACCTTTGCGTTTTTTATTTTTTGCACTATAAACAAAAGAAGAGCCACAATTTTGAAAAAACACAATATCTTTTACTTTTTGCTATAATAAATATCCCAAATTTAAAACAAAAACAAAAACAAATTTTTTCCTCAGTTTAGGTCGATATTTCTGAAATTAATGGCCTCAAAATATAATATTTAGTGCATAAAAAGTATAAACATATGTACCATCATCCGAATTGGGTAGAACAGAAGTTTGGGAGTCTGGACCCCAATCAGAACTCACCAGAGACTATCACGTTACAAATAAACAAACAAATAAAGTATGTAAACAATTATAAAAATTTACAAAAATGTATTAGTACAAAAACCAAGGTAAAAGAATTAAAAGTACAGGTGACATGGTATTTCTCGACTAATTTCGCGGGTTTACCGCTTCATCAGGAAATACTGTACATCTGCAAATAGACAAAAAGTCAATAACAATACAGTCAGGTATATATAGGTGGATTTTTTAATAAATACAAATTGATAAAGTGGGGAATGAAGGGGGGTAGTCAAAATATGAGGCTGCTTACCCAAGCTCCGGTGCAAGCAAAACACATGGCGCGCCCAGTGGAGCCTCCTGCGGCGACTGGGGGAGATTTTAAAGGATCAAAGGGCTAGTGTCTAGGTGGAATGATATACATATGCCCTGTACACGCGGTCGGATTTTCCGATGGAAAAAGTGCGATCGGATTGTGTTGTCGGAAATTCCGATCGTGTGTGGGCTCCATCGGACTTTTTCCGTCAGAATTTCCGACACACAAAGTTTGAGAGCAGGCTATAAAATTTTCCGACAACAAAATCCGATCTGTTAAATTCTGATCTTCTGTACACAAATCCGACGCACAAAGTGCCAAGCATGCTCAGAATAAAGAGACGAAAGCTATTGGCTACTGCCCCGTTTATAGTCCCGACTTATGTGTTTTACGTCACCGCGTTCAGAACGATCAGATTTTCCGACAACTTTGTGTGACCGTGTGTATGCAAGACAAGTTTGAGCCAACATCCGTCGGAAAAAATCCATGGATTTTGTTGTCGGAATGTCCGATCAATATCCGATCGTGTGTACAGGGCATTAGTGTAAAGTTGCCAATTTTTTAAAATAGTGCCAATAAACCAGTGCCAGTGACAGAGCAAAGAACCCAAGGTATGATGGTGATGAAAGAGTGCACGTGAAAAACGTCCGCTCCCGACACTTTTCATGTGCACTCTTTCAGTATTTCCTGATGAAGCGGTAAACCCGCGAAACTAGTCGAGAAATACCATGTCACCTGTACTTTTAATTCTTTTACCTTGGTTTTTGTACTAATAAATTTTTGTAAATCTTTATAATTGTTTACATACTTTATTTGTATTTTCATATATCGTACCGTGATAGTCCGCTTGCCTTCTTGTCTCTGGTGAGTTCTGGTTGGGGTCCAGACTCCCAAACTTCTATTAGACCTATATGTATTCTTCTACATATTTTTGGTAAAAAAAATCGCAATAAGTATATATTGATTGGTTTATGCAAAAGTCATAGCGTCTACAAAATAGGGTATAGATTTATGGCTTTTTTCATAATTTTTTTTTTTTTTTACTAGTAATGGCAGTGATCTGCAATTTCTATTGGGACTGCGATTTGCCGCCGACAAATTGTACACTTTTGACTCATTTTTTAGAGCATTGACAATTATACAGCGATCAGTGCTATAAAAATGCACTGATTATTGTATGAATGTCCCTGGCAGGGAGGGGTTAACACTAGGGGCGATCAAGAGGTTAACTGTGTTCCCTAGGTGTGTTCTAACTGTAGGGGGATGGGACTGACTAGGGGAGGAGAGAGATCGGTGTTCATACTTAGTATGAACACACAAAATCTCTCCTCTCCCCTGAAAGAACCGGGATTTGTGTGTTTTCACACACAGATCCCGGTTCTTGCTCTGTCATGAGCGATTGAAGGTGCTTGGTGGTCATCACACACGCTGGGCACTTGCATCGGCTCCGGGCACACGCCTCCTATAGCTTCCTGAAGGGCCCATGTACAGTTATGGCAGTTCGCCCAGGGGAGCCAACCTGCCGCAGTACAACTGTGGCGGCCTGTCGGGAACCGGTTAAAATAAAATAATCTTAACACTTCAATCGAGGAGAGGAAAATGAGCCATGGCACTGGGTTGCCTTATATAATGCAGGCTGAAGCTCATTAATAGAGCGGAATTATTGGCAGTGAAGTAATAAAATGGATGACCCCAGTCAAGAGCTGGTTGGTGGCAACCACTCTACTTATAATACTGTATAGCAGTGGCAGCTGGTGGTATATTTTTGGGGGAGGGCGGCAAACAATCTACCCGTGTCACTGCCCCCCGGTCGGGTCACAGGCCCCCCCGGTCATTTGATCACTAGCCCCACACCTACCCCATCGAGGTCGTGGGCATCGCTTCCTCTGGGCTTCACCCTGCGTCTCCTCCTCCTGTTGCTTTACAGCGGCTTCCCCTGTGTCTCCTCCCTCCTCCTCCTCGGCGGCCAATAGGATCACTCTTCCTAATTGGCCAGGAGGTCCATATGGATGGGCTGCCACTGTTGTATAGTGCAGGACTATAAAATAAACAGATAACAAAGATGAATTGTATCTTGTTTATGGCACAAATCAACCAATTATATCAAAACCAATGTACTGAAATGGCCCCCTCTATATGAGTGGCCAGGGAATAAAGCTTATTGTTGAGGCACCTATAGCAGTCCCTGTCCCTATAAGCAAGCCTAGCCTACTGGTACATAGCTGCCTCCAGAAATGCCATTGTCACTGTCAGGGGTCAGGTGCAGAAACCTATAGTTATAGCAGTAGAGAGGATCCCGCCAACCAGCAGGATAAGTATACAAGCAGGTCATGCTGATGGATGATGCAAGCTCAATTGAGGCGCAGGGTCTAAGCACTAACCGGTATTCACCAGAGCTCCAGATGGTGGAGATGGGTTTTGCTGCACGACTGTACCAGGTCACAGTCTTTGGGATCACCTCACCAGAAGCTGAGCAAACCGGGGTCCAGTAGCAGATATAGCAGGTAGGGATCAAGCAGAAGCATAGTCAGTAAATGACCCAAAGGTAGGTAACAGGTTGCAGGTGGGATAAAGCGGAAGCATAGTCGAGGAACAAGCCAAAGGTTGTTAACAAGGGTACCAAAGCTACAGATGGCAGCAGGAGCAGCAAAAGCGAGATACTGGCTGGAAAGAGCACAATAAACTAGCAAACAGGAAGTGCAGAGACATGGCTTAAATCAGGAAGTTCATGGAAGGAGCAAGGAGTTCACCAGAAACAACACACAAGGCAAGGCTGTCTAAGGAATCAGGCAATAAGCTGTCCAGCATCTCTGGTGACTCTGGCAAGAAGAGACACTGCCAGACACAGCAGATGTCAGGTTTAGATCAGGTATTGACAGTACTCCCCCCCTCCCAGGATGTCCCCTGGATCTTGTAGGGCCAGGTTTGTGAGGAAACCTGTGGTGGAATTCTCTTGTTAATCTAGAGGCATGAACATTCTGCTCAGGTTCCAGATTGTTCATCTGGCCCTTATTATTTCCATTGAACCAGATATTGTAATTTGTTCATAAAGATCCTGGAATCAAGAATTTTCTTAACTATCCTTCACTCTGTACCTCTTTCAAGAGGTGGAAGAATTCTTCCAGAAAAATAATTTTCATGAAATGGTTTGAGTATCGACATGTAAAAAATAGGGTGACTTTTCATACTGTCAGGAAGTTTTAAACTAAAGGTGACTGGGTTGATTTGAGCAGAGATCTGAAAAGATCCCACAAACTTTTGACCCAGCTTAGCGGCTGGAACATAAATATTCAAATGTTGGTAGGTAACCAAACTTTGTTATCCATATGAAAAGCAGGGAACAATCTACAATGTCTATGAGCACCGTTCCTATAATGTTCATGCCCAAAGGATAAAATTGAGGTGTCTTACTTCGTGCACAGGTCGGACACAAGCTCACATAGTTCTTGACATCTTTCTTATAACCAGGCCACCAAAAAGAACGTGATACAAGTTCTTCTGTCTTAAAAGTCCCAAAATGCCCAGCAAGTTTAGAGTCTTGCACCAACTTGAGGGATTCTACCCAAACCGATTCAGGTGCATTGAGACAATGTGCTTGAGTCCAAAAGCTGTTCTTGTACGCAAGATTAATGTCCTTAGGAGGATGTGGGTCCTTCTCATATCCCTCTTTGAGAAGACTTGTGGACCCTATTAAGTTCTTCTGAGGCAGGATTATACATTCATAGTTGCCTTCCTAAAGAGTCTCAGACAACATCTTCAATAAGGCATTAGCCTTACCATTCTTTGACCCAGATGGATATGAGATGTTAAATTAAACCTAGAAAAGGACAGAGAGTTCCATTGCAATTCAACTCTCCTGCCATTATTTTTATGGTGGTGCCTCCCTCTGACTCAAAACATATACTGTATATATCATAGGAGACATATATGAAACTCTATTGATAGCAGCTAGATCTAAAATCCAGCTTAATTGTAGGCCGAAGTGGAGTTAAGACATAGATAATTTAGATGACAACCAATGGATGGCAGGGTTAAAAATAATGCTCCAAATTATTCCAGTATTGAACAGTTATATTCCAAACTCTTTCAGATCAGTGCTTGATCAAAATGACCCCTGACCCGAAACCTGCTCTGTTGGGCATACTTCCGGATGACTGTCCATCTTCTACACAAAAAATCTTGATAAGTCGCCTATTATTCTTAGCCTGCAAATTGATATCCCGACGCCTGCAATCCCCTAACATGCCTAACCCCACAAAGGTGCTCCACAGTAAATGCTGTTCTTGATAGGGAAAAGCTTACTTACCAGCACAGGGACTAGTTTGGCCCCCTTGGCTCACCACCTCAGGGCTGGCTACCTCAACTGTTGGAACTGCCTGGCAATGCTACCACTCTATGATAAGTCTATGGTCTTATGCCTTGTTATCTGGAAGCACTTGTTTGAAGATAGATCCATCTACCCACCATTATGGATGCTTAATTAAGGTGGTATTATCTGATTTGCTTGACTAAATGTACGTGCTATGGATTAGTCATTCTCCTTTACATATCCCTTCACTTGTTTGTAATGTTGGAAGCCATGTCCTGGAACGATATGTGTAATCAGAATTGTATCTTGTCATTATTTCCTTTTATGTTTGTCACACTTGTTTGTAAAACTGCATGAAAACTCAATAAAAACTATTTGACAAAAAATAAGAAAAGAACAGAGGCCTATGTGCTTGTCTACAAGGTAATCTATTGGCAAAACAAATGAACTCCAAATTTTTATGATCAGTGAGAACAGGTACAGGATGTTTAGCTCTTTCAAGCAGATGCCTCTATTCAGAAAAGGTTTCCTCAATTTACTGCAACTGTTTATTCACAATGTCTTAATTAGTGATGGGCTTGATGTTCGAGTCGAATGCAAGTTCGACTAGAACATCAGCTGTCCGTTTGTTCATAGAACAAACAAACATATGGGGTGCTCGGGGGACGTTCGTCCACCATGGACCACCCCATAATGCACTGCAAGCTCCCAGTGCATTGAAGGCTGCTGATTGGCCAAAGCATGCACCTGTCCTGTATGCTTTGGCCAATCACAACACGATGTGCTGTGAGAGCCATGATTGGCTAAAAGCAATCATTAAAATGAAAACTGGCTGGGCACAATGCATATATTGAGAGAGACCAGGGTGTAGCAAACCATTTAAACAATTACTTCTGTTTAGTCTTCTCAGAAATAAATTGCACTAACAAGTTGAGGAACCATATTGGTTCTAGTAATGACGATTCATTTCTAGGATTTCTGGAGACAGAGGTAGAAAAGGAACTAGCTCAGTTAAAGCTTAATAAAGCAATGGGCCCTGATGGTATTCTTCCCAGAGTTCTAAGAGAACTTTGAGATCTAGTTTTTGGACCATTAACAGATCTTTTTAATCAATCTCTTCTAACAGGAGAAGTTCCCCATGATTGGTGGAGTGTTAATATTGTGCCTATCCACAAGAAGGGCAGCAAGGTAGAAGCCGGCAATTACAGATCAGTGAGTTTAACATCAATTGTAGTCAAGTTATTGGAATCACTCCTGAAAAGAAGGATCATTGATCACCTAAAAATACATAGCTTGCTGGACCCAAAGCAGCATGGCTTTACTGAGGGAAGATCATGTCAGACTAATCTGATTGCATTTTTTGATTATATTACCAATGTTTTGAACCAGGGTGGTGCTGTGGACATAGCGTATCTTGATTTCAGCAAGGCATTTGATATAGTTCCACATAATGATCTAATACAAAAGTTGTACAAGCTAGGACTTAACCCTTGGCTGGTTCAGTGGATATGCAGTTGGCTGAAGGATAGATGGGGTTCACTCAGAACAGAGACCAGTCACTAGTGGTGTATAGGGATGAGCCCAATGTTCAAGTGGAATGCAAGTCAAACCAACGAACAATATGCGGTGTTCGCGGCAAATTCGAAAGCCGCCGGAACACCGTTAAAGTCTATGGGACACTAACATGAAAAATCAAAAGTGCTCATTTTAAAGGCTTATATGCAAGTTATTGTCATAAAAAGTGTTTTGGGATTTTTTTTTTAAAACGGATGTTTTTTCGGGAGCAGGGATTTTTTTAATGTTTAATGTGAAACAATAAAAATGAAATATTCCTTTAAATATCGTGCCTGGGGAGTGTCTATATGCCTGTAAAGTGGCACATTTTCCCCGTGTTTAGAACAGTACCACGGCAAAATGACATTTCGAAAGGAAAAATTGTCATTTAAAACTGATCACGGCTGTAATGAATTGTCGGGTCTCGGCAATATAGATAAAACTCATTGAAAAAAAGAGCATGGGTTCCCCTCCCCAGTCCATTACCAGGCCCTTTGGATCTTGTATGAATATTAAGGGGAACCCCAAACCAAAATTTAAAAAAGAAAAATTGTGTGGGGGTCCCCCTAAAATCCATACCAGGCCCTTCCGGTCTGATATGGAAATTAAGGGGAACCCTGTGCCAAATTTAAAAAAAAATGAACTTAGGGGTCCCCCCCCAAAATCCATACCAGACCTGATATTTATATAGATATAGATATTTATAAGCGCTGCTTGGGTCTGTCAGACTCTGTTTATTATACTGTGATTCTTTTTCTTAAAGGAGTTTTTTTTAAGGCAGCAGCTGTTGCCATTAAAGGGGTTGTAAAGGTATTTTTCTTTTTTTAAAAAAATAACAAACATGTTATACTTACCTTCACTGTGCAGCTCGTTTTGCACAGAGTGGACCTGAACCTGGTCTTCTGGGGTCCCTCGGCGGCTGTTTCAACTCCTCCCCGCAAGGACTCACCACCTTAATGCGAGCTCCCTCGCATGGTGGTTAGTTCTTTCGGGCGCGCTCTGGTGATACAGCCGCTCACTGTATCACTCGGCCCCGCCCCCCCAGCGCGCCGCGTCATTGGATGTGATTGACAGCAGCGCGAGCCAAGACATTTTGAGTCTCGATATACTCCTCACAAGGGAGCTGCCTCTCCATCGTGGGTGATATTTTTTGAATCCAAAAAAAAAAATGTTTTTGAAAGATCCTTATTATGAGCCAAAAGATAATGTTTAGATACTGAGTGTTTCTTAAAACCATTTTTTATGTTGGTAATATGCTCGTTAAAACGTACAGAGAAGGGTCGCTTAGTTCTACCAATGTATTGGAGCTCGCATGGGCACTGAAGTAAATAAACGACCCCCTCAGTAGAGTAAGTGATAAAAGGCTCTATCACATGTTCTTTGGATGTACTAGATAAAATTAATTTCTGGGTACGTCTATGTGTACATCCATTGAACGAGCAAACCCGACATCTCCTGCACTGATAAAAGCCTGTCAGGTTCTCAAAGAAACCTCTTCTAATAGCAGGGGGATTGATTACATTAGGTGCCAACCTATCTCTAAGTGAGGACGCACCCCTATAAATCACCTGATGCCTTTCTGGTAAAACTGTACATAACACTGGGTCATTATTCAAAATGTGCCAGTGTTTCCTAATCATATTCTTAATGCTAGTATGCTGTATTGAGTAGGTGGTAATGAAAGGAACCAAATAAACCTTATCATCGCAGGGTGGCTTATCTCTGAGAAGGTCCCCTCTGTCCATAACCTTGATTTCTTCCAAAGTGTTTTCCAAGGTATCAATGGCATAACACTTATCTATAAACCGCTTTGTTAAAACATCTGCCTGTATTAAGAATTGGTCAGTATCCGTACAGTTGCCTTTAATACATATATATTAGCTTTTCGGCACTGACCTAAGCCATGGCTCATGATGACAACTGTCAGTGGGAATATAGGAGTTCCTATCAGTGCCCTTGAAAAATGTAGAGGTGGTAAATTGATCATGAGATCTTGAAATGGTTAAATATAAAAAAAATATGATATGATTGACTAGCCCCAAAATTTAGGCAGATACCCCTGGTATTACTATTGAGATGTTCCATAAAGAGCTCCAGGCCATCCTGGCCACCATCCCAAAGGAGGAGGATGTTGTCGATGTACCTAGCCCACAGCTTAAGCTGCGTTTTCCGGCAAACATAGATGACATCCTCCTCCCACATGGCCATTATTAAATTGGCCAAACTCGGAGTGTATTGAGCCCCCATTGCAACCCTTCTATCTTGGCAAAAAAATTGCTTTTCAAACCAGAAATAGTTGTGCGGAAAGCCCAGCTTAAGTTGTGGGCTAGGTACATCAACGACATCCTCCTCCTTTGGGAGGTTGGCCGGGGTGACCTGGAGCTCTTTATGGAACATCTCAATAGCAATACCAGGGGTATCCGCCTAAATTTTGAGGCTAGTCAATCTAGCATCAATTTTTTAGATTTAACCATTTTAAGATCTCATGATCAATTTACCACCTCTACGTTTTTTAAGGGCACTGATAGGAACTCCTATATTCCCATTGAAAGTTGTCATCATGAGCCATGGCTTAGGTCAGTACCGAAAAGCCAATATATACGTATTAAACGCAACTGTACCGATACTGATCAATTCTTAATGCAGGCAGATGTTTTAACAAAGCGGTTTATAGATATCTAAACATTATCTTTTGGCTCATAATAAGGATCTTTCAAAAACAATTTTTTTGGGAATTGCTAAATATCACCCACAATGGAGAGGCAGCTCACTTGTTATCGAGACTCGAAATGTCTTGGATCCACAGAATTAAATGCTATGCTCCATTTGGTTTGAATGTGGACGTGGATGTAAATGCATTCATAGATAACTCCTAATCTATATGTTTTTCATTCTTTAACCCATACTGATGTGAACTTAGTGTGAGTTGATGATTGGGATACCTCCATTGTGACATCTATTGTGCCTCATTGGGGCTTACTACTTACACTATATTGATTGGCTGTCAGGTTTTTATCTTCCCTTTTTTTCTATATATGTTTTACTAGTAAACCTATCTTTCCCCAATCAAAATATTTTTTCTACAAAAATATTTTTTTCTACAGAAATTGTTTTTTTATATTTTGGTAATGGGTCAATTTTTCACAAAAGGAGTATATTACCTGTCATTGTAGGTATCATATTTACTCTATTACGTAGGAACTTACTCTTATATATTTTTAGTAGTGGCACTTTCATTTGTATCTGCCATACCCATATGATTTTTTTATTACCTTTTATTCATAAAATGTAATTTTTTGCATTATTTATTTCTTTAGAGTTTTTCAGCTAATTGCTTTCTATCTCCCTTTTCAGTAATAATTTGTATATCTCCTATTTTGCACCTATTAGTGTATTTTTGTGGACACCGCGTACTAAATATTGACCCCTATCATTGTGGGTTTTAGTTTATAGGTTTGCCTATATGTTACCATCAACCTAATATATTGGTATATTTACTTGTGACTATAAAATACCCATTTGTTATTTCTCTCATCCTCTAGCTAATAATGAATCACCTTTTTATATATTTTTCATATTTTTTTATATTTTTAACTTGTTTGCCAGTTTATAACATGGCGGACTAGGCTTTTGCCGGTCCTCCATGTAGCCAGCTAGGTGTTCCTATTCTCACCTCAGACCGAGGCTTGGTTCATCTGGTTGTATATTTAAACGCGATATGTCAGTGTGTCGTCCATGCCCCAAGATGCCATCATTTTATGGCGAAACGCGCGTCGGGAGGACTGGACGTGCTGACGTCATTGCGTTTATGCTTCTGAGCGAACGGGCATTCGCAAGCTGGCCGGCTACTTTTGCAGTTTTTAACTGTGCTTCCTGTAAGTGTGTTTTTCCTTATTTTATTAAACGGTATTATCTAATTTACACTATGGAGAGCTCCCTTTTCTCATTTTTTGAGTGACATCTGGTATTTATCCATGAACCTTGTTTGACTGAACCATCTGGCCATCGGCTGCCCATCTCTCCTCTACTGTGCTGATGGCATTTGGAGTTGTTGCCCCTGTATCCCCTGGATAAAGGACCTGGCTGGGTATATAGCCGCAATCTTAATTAGCTTGCCTTTTGGTAAGCGTGCATTTTATTTGGTGTTTGGCACATATGGGTGGTGGAAGTTCACGTTCCTTTCCAAGTTTCATTTGTTCACTTATTTGTGCACCATTATGTGAATTATGGACTGTTCTTAATTTATTTGACACAATTTCAATACTGGACATTTTCACCTTTATTGCTTTTTGTCACATTCAAAATGCAATAGAGTCATATATTGGTTATTTATCATTATCCTTCATCAAATATTGCTGTTTTTTAAAATTTTTGCACTATTATCAGCGCAGCTATTTCTGTTCCTTACTTGTCTTTATGTGTGTATCTCACATATTAGCTGCTGCTTATGCAGCGTACACACGAGCAGACTTTTCGACCAGACTAGTCCAATGGACCGAGTCCGGCGGACAATCCGACCATGTGTGGGCTTCATCGGACCTTCGTCAGACTTTTTCTGTCGAAAATCTGACGGACTTTAGATTTGGAACATGTTACAAATCTTTCCGACGGACTTGAGTCCGGTCGAAAAAACAGTTTGTCTGTATGCTAGTCCGACGGACGAAAACCAACGCTAGGGCAGCTATTGGCTACTGGCTATCAACTTGCTTATTTTAATCCGGTCGTACGTCATCACGTACAAATCCGTCAGACTTTGGTGTGATCGTGTGTAGGCAAGTCCGTTCATTAGAAAGTCTGTCAGTAGTCCATCGGAAGTCGTTCGAAAGTCCGTCTGAAAGACCGTCGGACCTTTGCTGACGAAAAGTCCACCGTGTGTACACGGCATAAGTCTTAGTTAGTTTTTTGTTTAGAGCGCGGTATTTCCCTTTTTTTTAACAAGAAAAGTGAGCTGTCTTGGTGTCTTTTCTATAGTAGATCAGAGAAAACTTCTATTGCCTTGTGGGAACAGGATGAATGAATACACAGAGGAGCAAAAACTCAAATCTCTATACTTGCCCTTGGCAGGTAGAGGAATGAGGACACCACTACAAAAAGTTATTATTTATGACAATAAAGTCAGGATTTTTTAAATGCATCTTCCATTCTAATAATGTTGCATTTTGAGGACATTCTATAATTACTGCACTGGTCAGTGGTACAATATTTATATTTCAGTTCCATGGGCATTGGGGCCTTTAATCTGTGGTGGAGTACTTACCTCTCCCCTCTGAGTGTATTTGTGATCCCAAAGACAAAGTAAGCAAGTGGAAACATATAGCTAGTGGCCTCTCACCACCCCTGACAGTGATGGATGATGTCACATCCTCTCCTTCTTGGATGTTCTCAGCCATGTAACAGCAGCAAAACTGGAACATTGGAATCACAGCTGGAAAAACAGGAAAAACTGGAACAGTTGCTTAGAACATGGTCTTTGTATTTCTCTCTCTCCTAGAGCAATTTGTGGAGTATCTCTTTGCAACCCTGTTTCTCCTAACAGCTTGATTCTCTGCATCAGCATTATAGAACAGCCATGGGCGTCCGCAGAACTTTTTTCGGGGGGGGCATAATTTTATGGACACCCATGCTCGGTCCCTTTTCGACAATGTCATTGCAGTGCTTTTGCCTGCCCCAGATCTTATGGTATCATAGTACCATGCAATTTGGTGCAGTGCGCTTTTGAAAAAGTAGTTTGTACATTTTTGTGCGATCCAATGTGATTTCATCCCAGTTAAATGACTGAGCTGAAAATTGCACCGCATGGAGTTGCACAGGAATCCAGCATTGGAAAAACAACAAACAAAATATGGAACAGCAAGCAAGTAAAGTCAAATCAAAAAATGACTCCCAGGTAAAATTTTATTGAAAATTATTGCACTCCAATCACTGAATCACCCTTTAAACTAAAAGCAGTGAGTTAGTACATTAGTGGATTGGGGTGGTGCACACAGCAGCCTCCCCCCTTATCAAACCAGGTCAGGGAGGCAGAAACAAACACCCCACCCTCTGCTCACAGCACACCAGCTGAGGGCAGCGAACATCAAACCAACCCACACCCCTTATCACAAGTTCACCTCAGAGGACACTGGCAGGGAGGGCGGCTGGCTCAGCCTCAGGTACACCAGGTCCGGAAGACACAGTGTGCGGTAGCAGCTGCACCGCTCGGGCGAAGAATAGTAACAGGCCTGGCTCGGCAGTGCAGCAGTGGTGGGAGGAGCGAGGAGGAAAACACAGACCAGACCATTGCTGCCGCAGCGCGGGGGGTGATCAGAGAAAGCTCAGAGCAGCCAGCATAGAAACAGACGTAGGAAAAAAAGTCAGTGGCGGCCGTGATTGCGGCTGCGGCGGACATTTCAACACACAGTCTGCAAGCCAACAACACCTGATGATTCCGGGGGGGGCAATTGCCCCACCTTGCCCCTATTTGCGGATGCCCATGAGAACAGCAATGGACTCTCAGCACTGCACACAACAGCAGCCTTGAAACACAGCGCGGCTCAGTCTTCTCCTGGTATTTTATCCCAGTATCTCTTTCCAGCCTAGTACCTCACAGCTCACTACAGCGGCTTTCAGAAGCTTTATCCCAGGCTTCCAGAGAGATTTACATTAGAGATGAAGCCCATTACCCACTGAAGGGGTGTCCCAAAGCTTGACACTGCAAAGTAGGGTTGTCCCGATACCACTTTTTCAGGACCGAGTACAAGTACCGATACTTTTTTTCAAGTACTCGCCGATACCGAATACCGATACTTTTTTTTTATGTCACGTGACAGTGTTTTTTTTTGTTTTTTTTTAACAGTGCTTTTTTTTTTTTTTTGGGGGGGGGGGGGGGGTGAACGGTGTATGTGTGTGTGTGTGTTTTGTTTTGTTTTTTTTTTTTAATTTACAATTTTTATTTTTTACAATAATTTTTTTTTTATTCTTTATTGCAATATGTGTTTTTTTTGTTTTTGTTTTTTTTTTAATCGGCCCTGTTGGGGGGCTTTGGTGAGATATCAGGGGTCTTAACAGACCTCTGAAATCTCCCCCTTGAGACAGAGAAAGAGACAGAGGATAGAGATTCCCCAGTCCTTTTCTCTGCAGCCTCAGCTGCACTGAGAATGAATGGAGAGAAGACAGCGGCTCCTCTCCATTCATAAACTGACACATAGTAATCACAAGAGATTACAATGTTTCAGTTATGTGAATGGACAGAGTCAGCTGACTCTGTCTATTCACAAAGGAAGGAGGAGGAGGACGGCGGAACGGAGGGGGAGAACGGAGGGGGAGAACGGAGGGGGACAGAGAAGGAGGGGGGAACGGAGGGGACAGCGGAGAGGCACAGGGAAGGAAAGAGGAACGGAGGGGGACAGCGGAGAGGCACAGAGGAGGAAAGAAGAACGGAGGGGGACAGCGGAGAGGCACAGAGGAGGAAAGAGGAATGGAGGGGGACAGCGGAGAGGCACAGAGGAGGAAAGAGGAACGGAGGGGGACAGCGGAGAGACACAGGGAAGGAAAGAGGAACGGAGGGGACAGCGGAGAGGCACAGAGGAGGAAAGAGGAACGGAGGGGACAGCAGAGGGGGACAGAAAAGGAGAGAAGAACGGAGGGGGACAGCGGAGAAGCACAGAGGAAAGGAGGGGGCATGGAGGATAATGCAGTGACAGTCAGCGGTGAGCGATCACCGCTGTGTCACTAAAGCAGCTGAAAGCCGCTGGGGGAGAAGCTTGTATCTCCCCCATGCGCCGATCACAGCTGACTTTTAGGTATCGGGGGAAGCATCGGGAGCATTTGCCCGAGTACAAGTACTTGGGCAAATGCTCCGTATCGGTGCCGATACCGATACTAGTATCAGTATCGGGACAACCCTACTGCAAAGCAATGGTATTTCTAAGGGAAAGATAAATGAAATAAGGCACATCTGGTCAACCCACAAAGAGAAAAACAGTAATCAACCTCCTCATGGCAACTAACCCAGGAGGTTCTCTGCCTTCCTAATATACCCTTGCTCAGGGTGTCCCTTTTGTAGCAAGGGAGGAGCTAGAAATTCAACCATAAAAACTGCTGAGCCTTCCTTGACTTTTGGCTATGGGGACATCTAGTAACTTAAATGGGAATTGCAATGGGACACCTCTGCTCTAACCTACAAGCAACCAAATTTACAGTAGGCTGGACCTATCATCAAACACATAGTTGTCTCAGAAACTGGGTCCGTATTCAGATTTTCCAATCTGAGTGTAGTGAAGAATCACCTTGATTGAAGCTCTCCACAGGGATTTAATCTCCCCCCCCCCCATTTAAAAAAAAGACCAGAGTCAGTATAGTTGTGGACACTGACTGGGACTTTTCTTCAAGCTCCCTGTAGCACTTACATCGAGATCACTGCAGAGATCAACTCTATCCAGGAGTCTTTCTCCCACTCGACCTGTCTCTAATACAACACAAGGCACAGAATGGCTTCAGGCCAACTTCACTGAAGCACAGAGACAGGCCACCTCTCTTGACAGTAGAACTTTCTTGGAGTTCTCCAGCCACAGCATGAGGTACACACCTCTGGATGAAGAATAACAATTAGAAACAATCAGAGCTGTGTTTGTCTCAACTATCAACAAACCCTTGGTGGATTGTGGAAGTGGAAAAACACAATTGTGAGTGCGTCGATGGTCCCTGCTGCTCTGATGAATAAAGAATAACTTGATCTGCAGGTATCCATCATAGGAGAGCTTCTCTACTCTGGTGTCCTGAATCTCTAAATTCTTCAAAATTCTCACAAAGGCAGATGTTTCAGGTGCTTGTCTTATAAGTCTTGGTACAGCAGAGTTGTCACGGTACTACATACAGTGAGCCCACAGGCAAGCAGGTGACAAGGGATCCCCCAGGGCGTGAAGTCTAAGGGCCAGCTGGTATTCTGCCAGGGACCCCCTCACGAGGGTTTGGGCTTAGCTGCGTGCTGACCCCAGGTCACAACCCCCGGGTTCACCCTGCTCGCTAGGGAAGTACCAGAAGATACTGTCAGACAAGGATGGATGGATGAAGCAAAGGAGAGCCGGATAGCGAGCCAAGGTCAGGGCGGGCTGCAGACAACATAATCAGAACAAGCCAAGTCAGTACACAAGAGATCAGTTCACGAGAGGTCAGGTAAAAGCAGGTTACAAGAAGGGAGCTCAGAAACAAGCGTTGCTCAAGCAACCAGAAAGTGGTCTGAGAGGGATTTAAATAGAGAAGCACATGAGGGGCTGGACAGGAAGTAGCAGGAAGGAATAATATTTTAAGCAACAGGTGAAGCCGGCGACACCCATAGCTGCAGAGTGCAGCAGAGCTGAACACAAGCTAGTGGAACAACAGGTGCCAGCCGACCAACAGCAGTAAAGGTAAGACACAGATCAGCTCCGCAGCTGATCTGTGACAAGAGTCACTTGTATCTCTGAGTCAAGGAGTGTTCTCATGTAAATACCTTGAACAGGCACCACAGACAAAAGGCCTATCAATTTGGCAGGCTGGACTGTACCTTCTTAGTTCTGCTACGTCTTGAAGGTCAGTTGGAAAGGTCATTTGGGACTGTCTCTTTGGTGTATTAGATGAGGTGCCACTTCCAGGTTCTGGTCCCACCTTCTCCTTAGATTCACTCTTCAGGTGGGTGCTGGCTGAAGTGGTCAAGTACTTGACCGACCCCGTATTTCTCACAAGATTTTTCAGGCATTGCACCTTACAGTGTTTGGCTTCTCCACAGCCAAAGCATTCCCTCTTAGCAAACTGCATAGCACTATCTGATCAAACATCTCTTGAAGCCTTCTCTTTTAAAGCCACAGCCACCACAGTCTTCTGAATCTTGCCGAGAGATCTCAGCATCTCTGCTTGTCTCTGTCACATCCCTGCCTGAGCCTGCACTACCTGGGCAATTTTGCATCTCCATCTCACCTGTTGTCTCTGACTCCCTGAATACACAGAGACACCATCTCTCAAAATCATTAGAAGGAGCTGGTTTCATGATCTTGGCTGCCAGCAAGGCATCTTATTCTTCCACTATCCTGATGTGTTCATGATACCATGGATATTTCCCTCCCTCTAAAGTTTTCAGTTGGACCCAGATGGGGGTCAGAAGTTAGTGCACCCTGCAGGATTTTCTTCATTTTGTCATAATCTATAGTCATGGGTTTTGTTTATTTCTTGAGTACAATCTGATACAGCATCTCGTTCAAGCATCAAATATATTCATACATTTGCTCAACCTCACACTGAAACGTGTATTTGAGATGGTAAATCAGATTTTAAAAGTCCCTCAGTTTGCTCAAACTCAACTTGTAGCATTCTAAGGTAGCCACCAGCTGTGCAATTCTCCTGACTGCATTTCAAATTTCTGCTGCAGTACCTCTCAGACTCTGTAATTCGATGTTCCTTCTAGATCTCTGGAACATCCCATTTTCCAGTACTTGTATGGCATGTCCAATCCAGGATTCATATTCCTCTTGTCCAATGAGTACAGGCTGCACCCGTAAGAAGATTCTTAGATTTCTATATTCATACTTAATGGCTGAAGATTAATTCTTTACCACATATTCTACCAATCTTGACACACAGGCAAAGAAGGCAAGAGAATTTCCCTGAGATACTAGTGCAGAAACACCAGGGCTGATGAAGTCCCCACTTGGGCTCTGTGCTGTCTGGCTTTAAATCTCTAGGTTGTTGGTAGACAACTCTAGTTGGATTAGCTGGACCTCAACATCAAATGTATACTTGAGACCCAAAAACACTCTGGTAGGCCTGTAACCCAACCAAAGAATGAACAGGTGTGAGAGATGCCTGTGTCTGATTGTATGTCTAAGATGACCACTCAGCAGTCTAATGTTTCTTGAAGAATCGGATCTTATGCAGCATACACACGAGTGGACTTTTCGACCAGACTGGTCCGACGGACCGAGTCTGCCGGACAATCTGATCATGTGTGGACTTCATCAGACCTTCAGTGGACTTTTCCAGTCGAAAATCTGACGGACTTTAGATTTGAAACATGCTTCAAATCTTTCAGAGGGACTCGAGTCTGGTCGAAAAATCCACTCGTCTGTATGCTAGTCCGACGGACGAAAACCCACGCTAGGGCAGCTACTGGCTACTGGCTATCAACTTCCTTATTTTAGTCCGGTCGTACGTCATCACGTACGAATCCATCGGACTTTGGTGTGATCGTGTGTAGGCAAGTCCGTTCGTTCAAAAGTTCGTAGGAAGTCCGTCAAAAGTCTGACGAAAGTCCGCCGGAATGGCCGTCGGACTTTTGTTGCCGTAAATTCCGCTCGTGTGTACGCTGCCTTAGTCCATCTGTCTTCAGAGATGTCCATTGCCACACCTAACTCTGACTTCCCATAACATTCTTCACGCCACTTGGTAGTGGTGACTGGGTCAATCTTGGCGACTTGACTCATTGACACTGGGCATTATTCTGCAAAAAGGTCAGAAGGAATCCCAGATAAGACCCCACATCTAGCGCTATCCCCTGGGTGGTTGTTAAATTTTTTAGGTCGCTCTTCCCTGCACCAGTGATGACCTGCCCTGTACCTGGACCCAAATGACCATTGACACACCTAGAAATATTTTAATTGTTTTTTTTAACAGGATAAGCAAAAAAATGCAACATTAAAGAATTTAAAGCACAACAACACACTTGACATAAAGAAGGCCATAAAATAAGCAAAATACCCTGACTACTTCACTGGCTAGTGGGATAAAATGTATAACCCAGTCTTGTTGGTGTTAAATCAGGTCTCTGAATGGGGATGGTGGGTGATTGTTAGCTACACCCCCTTTATTTCATGATCGTGTGTCTCTGATAGAAACTGTAGTATGGATTATACGAATGGCGCAGCATTGCAAAAAGGGTAGGCTAAATTGAGCTCTCTTGATGAGAGCTCCTGACAGCCCCTCAGTTGTATTACCCCTATAGCATTGGAAGTGGCGGGGGCGGGGACAGGAAAGATTATTATTATTCCTAAACCAAGAAGAATCAGCAAAGGGGACACATCATACTAAATTTAAGTTATGTCCCTTGTGCTGATTTAAATTTGTAATTTAAGCTAAAATTTGGCTTTAAAATGTAAAATGTTTTAGCTTTAGATATATTTTAACACATTAAATGAGATTTTAGTGATTGGGTTTATATATACTTTAATGTTTTAAGATTTAGATTATTCTATGCTGGAAAACCTGCTGAGGCACAAACCTGACCTATAGAAACACAGCTGCCAGGAACCTTGGCTAGCACGTAGCTAATTGCTTTGTGTTGACCTTTTTATGGGTTCATGTCTTGCATACTGTTATGGTGCTGACAATACATCCCGTTACAATACATCCTGGAGGGATTATTAGCTCCACGTATCATTCTAGACTAGTTATTTTAACAAAACAGGAAAAAAAAAACTGTCTTAACCATTTAAATGTAATTTCAAAGCTAAGTCGATGTTTGCATGGGGTATTGGGTTGTGCAAGGTCATCTTATTGGATCTAAATCCTGGCAAACCTTCACAAAAGCTGTGAGTGAGAGTTAGGTTGTAATTTCTAGCTGTGAAGAGCAGCAGGGGTCCTTCTCTCCTCTGAAGGCAAGCAAGTCTGTGTCCTGTCTAAATACCCAAGAATCAGCAGTGACTTCTTATGGGAAGCAGCCAAAGTTGCCAAAACAAAGCAGTGACCTTCACTAGAGCAGGGGGACACAGTTTAAAAACCCTGTTGATTATGCCAGCTTAGTTTACAGGTGCATGACAGTGTAATGGACTTTATTCAACCAAATGACAAATTGTAGACAGGATTCAAGGAATCAGATGGATAGTAGTTTTGTCTTGAGATAAGTTACTTGACTATTTATGGCCAATATGTAAGGGAGGGTTCACTTTAGTGCATACACCTTGTCTCACAGGGCATGTATTCCTCTGGTGCCCCCACCCCTTTGCTAGATATGATCGGAGAAGGGATGTAATGGGGTCCCTGTCTGGAAAGAGAGCAGCCATGTAGAAGATGTAAGAGGGGAACTTTTCACCTTGGATGAAACACCCCGATGGCAAAGGCTGAGGATGTTACACCAAGAAACATTTCATTGTAAATAGTTGAGAACCACAGCAACCCCTCCTGCCTCCTGGGAAGTGTTTAGTGGAACTTTTATTCCTCAATGAGGACCATATACTGGGAGTTATACCATACTGTTAAACTGAATATTACAAAATGTTTGGAACTGTAATGTACACCGTGCAACAGAATGTTTGTAAAGGCATTTGTCTGAAAGTTTATGAAGTTCTTTGAAAGAGAGGGAAATGCAAGTATGTAATTACTGTGACATTACTGAGGGAGATGTCATGTACCTTTTAGAGGCAAGAAGCATAGTTATACCCTGAAAGTGTATTTTAGCAGCCAGCCCAAGTTGGGAGTGGCTGGTGTTCTGGAGACTACAGCTCTGATAAAAGGAGTGGTCTGCAGGTTCCATAAACACACTTGCTAGGATGCAGGAATAGCATCACCTTACTTCAAGTTTAATTCATAAAACAATCACAATCACTGCAGTGGCAGTCCCTGCCATAAGACCGCCCACGCTGATGCGTTTCACCCTGTAGGACTTACTCCTAGTATACGATTAAGTCCTATTTGGTGAAACATCAGCTCCCATGATGAACCCTTTCTTCTAAATTCTGCAATCTTCTTCTTTACATGCAGCAAAAGCAGTATTTCCAGGCTATAGTCACATAAAAAGTGCAGCGCTCTCCTTCAATATGGTGCATTCAAATTATAGTGCATAAACAGTGTAAAAATCATCTATGTATAATACATTTACGTGAGTCCATCTTTTCTTTTAAATATATACACAGTCCATTAATAAATAACTCAATGTCCATAAAAAAAAGGTTGCAGTCCCATACCTCACCAGTGACATCGGTCCCATCGTGGCTACAGGACAGCACTCTCCTCCTCTTGCCTCACTGATCTCAGTTACCATTTCATGTTGCCAACACACAGCACATACACTTCCCCATCCTGGGCTGTTCTCACCTCATGCTCCTCTCCATTCAGGAAATGGCTCACAGCTTCTCCCTAGCCAATGGGAACAGAGGGGTGTGGACTGTAAAAGGCAAAGTAGAAGCCCAGTACTGGAGCGTAGCTGTGAGGGCTCTAGGGCAGATCGCAGCTGGATTTTGTGGAGGATATGATAATATGACAGGGAGGCTGCTAGGGGCAGGGTTGCGAATGTGACCCCTGCAACCCCTTATGCTACGCCCATGCTCCTATATGATTAACACCATGCAGAGAGCTGCTGAGAGCTACGGATTTGGAGTGAACATCCAGTGGGAGCGGTGCCACTTATAACACTGAAAAGTGCATATAGACCTCCTGTAATTAGTGAAGTCCATTCAAGCAGGTGAGAAGACACCAATAGGTGAGGTGAAGGGCACTGTGGTGACTAGAGGCAATTTCCAATTTCTGAAGAGTTTTTGGTGTACGGGACTGCAACCTTTTTTTATGGACATTGATTTATTTATGGACTAAATATATTTAAAAGAAAAGATGGACTCACATAAATTTATTATATATAGATGATTTTTATTTATGCTATATAATTTGAATGCACTATATTGAAGGAAAGGGCTGCACTTTTTTTGGTGACTATATATATTTATTGCATTTTGTACAGGTGGTTGGATCCATAGTGGTGTTAGCTGCTTCCTATAGTATATAGAGTTGAGTAATAAGTGGTTTCTACACAGGGATATCGTAGAATCGTAGAATGCTTTTTACATTTATATATAGTTTTTACAGGCTGCTATATTGTAAAAACTGCTGGTCTCATAGGCCCTAACCCTATGGTCATGTCCTTTCCTCCCCTTCCTCCTGCCCATTCACAAAACAAGGCCTGGAGGAAGGGGAGGAGTATGGAAGAATGGGATATGTTTCAAGTTACAGGGCTTTGATCCAGAGAATAAGATAAAGTTCATCAAGGGTTAAGACATCCCACAGCTTCTCAGAAAGGATCAGGGAGAATACAGCTGAGACAAAAGATATAAAAAGAAGCAGGGCCTAGAGATGCAAACAGCAGGCAGTGCACATGGATACTCAGTACACCAAGAAAAGTGGAAGTGGGCTGGTGTAATGGCAGACAACACATTTCTGGGTGGTCAGCCCCTTTCTCAAGCTTGAGAAATGTATTTTACAGAATACATCACACTGATCACTTTGGTTTCTTGTTATAGGTTGTATTAAACTTACATTTTATTGACCGCATCTATGTGCCCTGCTTCTTTTTGTATCTTGTATGTCAGCTGTATTCTCCCTTAGACTTTCTTCTGAGAAGCTGTCTTAACCCTTGATAAACTTTATCTTATTCCCTGGATCAAAGCCCTGTAACTTGAAATATATCCCATTCTTCCAAAAGTATAAACGTTTTGTTGTCGTTTGCTTACAATTTAGCATCACGGAAGTACAGCTCTGGCTGTACTAATCCTGGCATGTAGGAACATTTTTCGGAATGTAGAAGAAAACATCCATCACAAGAAGGTGACTTCTGAGACAATGGAGTTTTGAACTGCTCTAACAGTGGTAAAGCTTATTATGCCCAGAGTTGTGCTTTAAGTGTATGAATAGACAAAAGTAAGGATAGAGTAGGAAAAGGTTAAAACCCATGCCAGGTTTAGATCCTGCTATCAGTGTACCATTGATGTAAATTTCTCTGCTGTCCTGTCCCAGAGATGCAAGAGGATTTAGAGGAAGCCTCCTAAAGTGAGGGAAATTCTCCTCTTAGAAAGTTGTCCTGGCAACAGGTGCCCCATAGGAAGATCTTCCCTCACCTCATTTAAAATTCTGGGTTTTGCCTCGCTTTCTTTTTCAGTAACAGTGGTCACCAGTACAAATAGAGGACTGAATCTCCCGGACGGAGGCAGGCAGCAATAATAACTTGACAGAGGGTCTAATTTTTCCCCTCTCTATCTAAAAAAAAAAGGTTCTGCCTAGAGATACAAGTTAAAGTGTTACTAAACCCACAACAGTAAAATCAGTATGTAGATGCAGTAAAGCATGCTTGTTATACTCACTGCGGAACCTAAGGGGTTAACTCTGCACATTGTGTAAAAAGGCTGATTGACCCTGTCTCTGATCCTCCCCTTTTTCCACAGTCCCCAATCCATCTGCTGATAGAACAGAGCCCTGAGGCACTCTGCGCATGCTCAATTTGGGGTGTATTGATAGAGGTTTTTTTTGGGGGGGGGCATGCATCTGATCAGCACAGGGCCAATCAGCACTGTCCAGACAGAAAGTAAGGGGTTATGCAGCCTTATGGGACAGTCAGAGGAGGAGAATGAATACTCCTGCTTCAAGCTTTAACTAGTGCTCGGCTAGACACTGATAGAAGTCACAAGACTGCTATATACTGCTGATGAGAAAAGGTATTTAGCAGTTTATGTTAACTAAAACAATTGCATTTTCATGTTCTGTGTACTGTGGGAAACCAGATATAGTGAATGTAAGGTCCTGGGTTTAGTAACACTTTAAGTTGACTGTTACTCTGTGCTTACTAATAAATCAGCCCCCTTTATACATAATATGACATCTAGAGGTTGTAAATATGACTTCTAACCATCCCTCCAGGGCTGGGTTTACACTGATCACTAATGTAATAGAAGCATTCACAGTAACTACCAATGTAAGAAGGGGGACCTTCACACTGGCCACTAGTGTGAATAAAAGGATTGTATACCAAGCCCCAATGTAATGAGAAGATTTACAATGACCACCAATGTAAAGGGGATTTACACTGACCACTAATGTAATAGGAGCATTCACAGTAACCATCAATGTAAGGAGGGATTTACACTGACCACTAATGTAAGTGGGACCTTTACACTGGCCAGTGGCCACTAGTGTGAATGAAATGATCCAACAATCCTACACCAAGCCCCAATGTAATGAGAAGATTTACACTGACCACCAATCTAACTGAGACATTTAGCCTGCGTTCACATTTGTGTGTGTCGGGAACGCATGCAAAATCGCTTTCCTGAGACCACAGAAACCTGCTGCCCTTCAGCAGATACACAGCAGTGGCATTAATTGTTAATTGCACCCTCGTGCATCTTCTGACATGTGCTGTGCAACCGTGTGATTTTGAAAAAGTGTTAGGGACTTTCTTCAGCATTTCTAGCACATGGAGCAGCCCATTGAAATAACTGGGCTTCCCTACATCTTTATCCACCCTGTCAATACACCTTTGCATCCTAAAACCCCTGCTAACCTCTGCACCCCAAACCTCCCCCACCCTCTTCAATCCAACCCTCCACACCTTTAACTCTACCTGTCTCCTCTGCTCATCTTTGCACCCACCTTCCTTACCTCTCTACATCCCCTCCTTGCTCACCTGTGCACTCCAAACTGTAATTTCTTCTCTGCTTACCTCTGCACACCCCACACTACCCTCCCCCCACCAATTTGCTTACCTTTGCAGAACAGGCTGATGTTAGACTGAATGACCACAGTTGCAGGCAGGACTTTCAAGCATGCCCCTTTATCTCCCCAGTGGGCAGCATTCAGTATAGGTGATGGTGGATATGACCTCAAGAGGGCATGATATACATATGAATGCCGCCTCTATTTATATATAAATCCCACCGGTCTGCAGCTATTTACATATGAATGCAGTCTTTTATTACACATCAATGCTGATTATTTACATGTAAACACAGAGTCTGCAGGTGAGTCATCTGTACACAACAATAGGGCAGAGCTGGGCAGCATTACTAGCAGCACTTCACACTGAGATATGGGGACTAAAACTTCAAGGGACACAGGAATTTAAACCGGGATAGTTGGCAAGTATGAGGTAGCTGCTTTGGGCCCCACAACAATGACAGGGCCCAGGGCAGCTGCCCCTTTTGCCCTGCCTTAAAGACAACCCTGCATCCCTCCATCCTGTGATGTACCATTCTATGTGCCACAACAAGCTTTTCAAAGTCATACTTGTCCATTCTATAAGCTTGGAATGGGTATCAGGCAGAAAATCCCCAGCAGCTGAAGAAGTTATTAGATTTTTATAATCAGGTCTTTATGTGGTAAGGCCTATCACATTCCATTGATGTTTACTGTTAGCCTAGTGCTACACAGCCTTTCATCTGGTTCCACACAGGCTTTTTTTCCAGGAAGGCTGGAACATGGCCCCCCTACAGGTATGAATGGGGCCACGGTGCACATGTGCTTTAGAAAAGAAAGGTAAGTATTTAATATGGTAGACTGTGCTCGGGGAAGGAGTATTAATTAAAGATGATTGAGAGATTTCAGTGAAAAACATTGTTGTCAAAGAGGATAGCAAAAATTAAGGGGATACCAATATTTTTCTTCAGTTTTTTGGTTCTACAACCCACCTCACTATAAGTCTTTACCCCGATTTCCTCCTTGGTCCAGCGCCACTTCAGGGCAGAACAAAGCGCTTATTCTGCCCATTTCTTGTGTGTCCAACCTGTGTGCTGTGTGCTCTCAGGAGCTAGGTCACAAACCAGGCTGAGCTCACTGTACTCTAGGACAATGTTTCTCAACTCCAGTCCTCAAGTACCCCCATGTTTTAAGGATTTCCCTCAGATGAAATGGCTGTGGTAATTACTAAGGCAGTGAAACTGATAAAATCACCTGTGCAAAACAATGGAAAGCCTGAAGACATGACTTGGTGGGGGTACTTGAGGACTGGAGTTGAGAAAAATTGCTCTAGGACATATCATTACGTTCCAGTCCTGGAAGAACGTCTGTTCAAGTACACTATTGGAAATAGAAGCTGTGGTGACCTCACCAGATCAGCAATAAGAACTGAATAAAAGGTATGTTTTTTAAGAAGAAATACATGGTGGAGGTGCTTCATGAGAATGCTGTGTGTGGAGTTCCACTTGAAGGTAGTTTTTATTGTTTTTTAAGAGAGTGAATAAGCCAACAATTGTTCCAGATGGTTACGCAAACTATTGTAGACCTATTCTTGAGCCATAAAGTCCCCTCATTAGACCCATCATTTTGGGTTTTTTCACATAAAGAATGACAGACAGGAAAAAAGTAAAATACTAATTTTAAAGGTCAGTACCCAAATAATTAAATACATACCAATAGAAGGTTAAATAAAGATCACTAAATGTAACAAACCAAAAAATCTTAAATAAAGTCCCCCAAAAAAGCACCTCTAACGAAAGAAAAAAAAAACGTAGAACATTTTTATTTCAAGCAAATTTTGCCTAAGTGATTAAATGAGTAAAATTGAAAGATTGTGAGTTTCCACTTTGCTCCTGTCACTGAGCTCCTGTCACTGAGCATATTTTAGTTGCTTTGACCATAAGGATGAGACAAAGGTATACTTTTGACCCAAATAAAGAAGTAAAGTTCAATGTACATGATAATCAATAGCTGTTTTATACTATAAGGGTTCTAAACATGTGATGGTTAATAACTGTATGAGAGTGCCACCCAGTGGTATTATATAAAATTGATGTCTAGTTTCAGTTAAAAACAACTTGTTGGTACATACATACTAAGTGATATATTTATAAGCAGTAAATGTGACATTCACCAAGTAGTCATTGCAGGTGGTGCATTTTCCTGGTGCGTGTATTTTATATTACAGTGACTAATGCACCTTCAGTGAATGTTTGGTGAATGTTACATTTTATGCTTCATAAATATGCCCCTAAATATTTAGACTAACCACTTCAGCCCCGGAAGGATTTACCCCCTTCCTGACCATGCCCTTTTTTGTGATACGACACTGCGTCGCTTTAACTGACAATTGTGCAACGTTGTACCCAAACAAAATTGACGTCCTTTTTTTTCCTACAAATAGAGCTTTCTGTAGTTCTTATTTTTTGCGCTATGAACAAAAAGAGTGACAATTTAAAAAAAAAAGCAATATTTTTTACTTTTTGTTTTAATAAATATCCCAAAAAATATATTCAAAAAACAAATTTCTTCCACAGTTTAGGCCAATATGTATTCTTCTACATATTTTTGGTAAGAAAAATAAATAATATCGCAATAAGCATATATTGATTGGGCTGCGCAAAAGTTATAGCGTCTGCAAAATAGGGGATAGATTTATGGCATTTTTATTATTATTTTTTTTTATTAGTAATGGCGGCGATCTGTAATTTTTTTCATGACTGCGACATTGCGGCGGACAGATCGGACACTTTTGACACTATTTTGGGACCATTGGCATTTATACAGCGATCAGTGCTATAAAATGCACTGATTACTGTGTAGTTGTCATTGGCGGGGAAGGGGGTTAAACACTAGGGGGCGATCAAGGGGTTAACTGTGTTCCCTCAGCATGTTCTAAATGTAGGGGGGATGGGCTCACTAGAACATGACAGAGATCACTGCTCCCGATCACTGGAAGCAGTAGATTCCTGTCATGTTGCTAGGCAGAACAGGGAAATGCCTTGTTTACTTGTTTGCATCTCCCCGTTCTGCCTCTCCGTGCCACGATCGCAGGCCACCGGTGGACATCGAGTCCGCGGGACCCACGGACACGCTCCCACGCCACCGACATGTGCGTGCCTGCTAGCCACGGATGACGCAGCGACGTAAGGGTACATTGTTTTGCGCACCTGTGCCACTTTGCCGACGTATATCGGCGTGAGCCGGTCAGCAAGTGGTTAAACAAGTGCAGTAATATATATCCAACAGACTAGACTGTTAGATATAATAATTGTTAAACGTGAAAAATAAATGTATCTTTGTTTTGAGATTTTTGGAACAAAAAAATCCTTATTCGATTAAATTCCACAAATTCTTCTTTTGTATGCTCTGCTTAAGCGGATCAATATAAGTTTTGCATAGATACTTATTCTGCTAATAAATGACAGGTCATTTTTATATTACACTTCCTTAAATGCAATTGAATGATTATAACCTTTATACAAAGAGACGATCTGCAATCTTTGTTATATTAGGGGACTGTAAAGAATGAAGAAACGGCACCTGAGTTGCAGACTCCCTTGATACTTCTCAGCAACCTATAAACCCCATTGTTTCTGCAATTATGCAATGGATATACAGTATATATATTGAACTATATGGACTTGTGTCTTTTTACAACCTGACTAACTATATCCCCCCAGAGAAGGGTAATGCAGAACCAAAAGAAAAGTAATAAATTTAAGTTGAGGAATTTTTCAGTAAAATAATACAAGGGGCAAAATGCAAACTGCTATCCCCACAGCAAACAATAATAATCCATCTTGTTCAGGTTTGCTTCAGCAAAGTGAATTCTGAAAGGTTGTTATTGCTCCCCTCAGTTTTACTGTTAAATGCATAACAGTACATTTTGTACTATGAGTGCTTTAACCAGTATTTGAGTAGTAATCCACAGTTATCCCCTGTGTTACAGTTCCCTAATTTTTGGGACAGATACAATTACAAATTTTCTATTAGTATTAAAGTTTGATATTACAGTGCAACCAAAACATACTGCTCCTGTTGTGGGCTAGTTAGGGCAACTCTCCCTGGTCCTCTTTGCTTTTGCTTTTTTCATTTTTGTCCTCATAAACAGCTTCTCTCATAGTGTTAGAAGGCTTATTGTCTTGTAATGTGCTTTCATTTTCAAGTCTAGAATAAACTACATTGGAGTCCTTTATGTGAGTTGACACTGCTTGTGGATTTCTGCCAGGCCAGCAAGTTGCTGTGCTGACAACACATACTGGATCTCATAAGGTATTTTCAATTGCATATGCAGCAGGTAAAAAAAACTGTTAAAGAGCAGAATGCAATACCCTTCTATATAGCCCGCATTATCTGCTATGTTGTATTTCTGTGCTTTGGAGAGCACATGGTCTCAGTCCTAATTTTTTAAATTAGATTCTGTCATCCAGATTCCAGACTTCATGTGTCTCATCCCACTCATTAGAACCAAATCTTTTTACAGTTTGGAAAACTGTGTATGTATTTGTGACAGACTCACTTTACATTGGTGGCAGCGGTGGGATGCTTCCTGCACTCTGGGACATCCAAACCTCCACCTGCAGCCAAGGTCCGGACAGCAGGAGAGGAGGAGAGGAGGAGAGGTACAGATACTAGCCACTATGGAAGAGGAATTTGGAAGGAGGTTGCGAGAGATGCAGATACATCCAGAGGCATAGCTTGAAGCTTGTGGGCCCTGATGCAAAAGTTGACCTGGGCCCCCCCCATTACCACCTGCCGCTTCCACTGTGCATGCATATACACCCACCAAGATACTTAAAATGGCTTAGGAGTTTTGAGTCCCCAGAGTTCCTCCTTACATCAGAGGACAGGAATCACCGCTGGAGAATCAGAGGACAGAGATCACCCCTGGCAGGTCACTTGGCAGAGCGCCTTTCCCATCCCAGCACTGTATACAGCTCCTTCCCCCACACTACACAGGGCTGAAATCAAATTCCTTTACACACAGTGTGTCAGCCACAATCTTCACAGGGTGTATCTGGCTTTTATGTTGCTGTTCTGACCTGTGAAAATCTCTGGTCGAAAGGGCAGTGTAGTTGCAGTAGGCAGATACACCCTGTGCAGATTGTGGCTAACCTGCTGTGTTGTAAAGGAATGTTATTTCAGCCCTGCAGAGGAGGAGCAGTATAGAGTGTTGTAATGGGAAAGGAGCTCAGCAGCCGGGCATAGCATCCAGGGTGGAGGGGGTGGTCAAGGGGCTTTGGGGGGTGTAACTTAGATCTGGGGGGGCAAAGCCATTTGACACAAAATCTGGAGCCTGCAGCCCCCTCAGGAGGTGTTAGGGGATTTGTTTTGGCAGGTGTTGGGGGAAGGTCACCTCTCGGAGGTGTGTGTTTTTTCCCCAGTTGTCAGGGAAGTGGGGTAAGCAGATATCCCCAGGTGGGGGGGTACAGAGAATCCCAGCTGGTGACTAGGAGACACTGAGCAGTGTCATACCTCACCAGTGACATCATTCTCATTGTGGCTACAGGATGGCACTCTCCTCCTCTTGTCTTGCTGAGCTTGGTTACCATTCCATTTGTTAGCACACAGCACAGACACTTCCCCATCCTGGGCTGTTCTCACCCCGTGCTCCTCTCCATTCAGGAAATGGCTCACAGCTTCTCCCTAGCCAATGAGAACGAAGGGGTGTGGACTGTGGAAGGCAAAGTGGAAGCCCAGTACTGGAGGGTGGCTGTGGGGCCCTAGGGCAAATCAGAGCTGGAGTTTGTGAAGGATATGATAATATGACAGGGATGCTGCATGGGCCCCCTGGAGCTTGGTGCGGGGGTGGGATTGTGACCCCTGAGACACCTTATGCTACGCCCATGGATACAGCACAGGGGGCCAGTATCAGAGCAGGTCCTGCTGGGATAGGATGATTCTATCCACTGGGAACTCTGGAAGGAAACGCTAGCCCATGAGCAGCGACACCAGGGAAAAGTTCTCTCCTCCTTCCAGGAAGGGTACTGTGCGAATGGTGTTTTTGGGGGAACAACCGCATAAGGAATGGAAAGCTGAGTTGACCAGGCTGGTCCAGGTGGAGATGCGGTTGGACAAGAGCTACAGAGCCCTCTGCTGGTATGTAGCCCAAGTGTGCCCATGGACAGCGGACAACACCCCAACAGAAGACTTTGGCTACGGTGGCCTGGGGCTTTTATTAGAGAGGCTGTCACAGGACCCTGACTTTGGGAGCGATTTGGAGTGGCGTTTGGGAGAAATCTCGGAATGCAGAGAATGGATGCTGATTGTCTCAGTTCCCTGGGCACTAGACGATTTGGAGTTTCTAGCCAATCAGGAATGGGAGCTGGAGATTGCCTACAGACAGATGCTAGATTCTGCTCAGCAGCATGTCTGGGCTCTCTTTGCCTAGGACTATCAGGAAATACCAGCTGACAACTCTGAAATCCTGGCTGAAGAGTTGGCAATGTGGCAGAGTAACAGTGTGCTTTGCCAACATGCCCCCGCAGTTATGGACCCGGAGGTCTTATGGTGGATGCAGCAAGTGCTGACTGACCTTGATGATCCTGTTTGTGCATGGAAGCAATGGGAAGGTTTGGGACTTTGTATGAGGCGCATATAGAATGTGCCTCCAACAAGGTTGTGGGAAAGTTTGGGACTTTAATTGAGGCCATAGTATTAGAGAAATTATACTTTAAATGTCAGTTATGAAAGACGCCATTTTGTTTATCATGGCCTAGAAATAAGCTATGAATCTAGGAATAAGTTAAAGACTAGTAATAAAATGGAGTCAGCAATATAATATGCTTAGATATGCAGTTTTCTGAATATATCCTGTATTTTTGTGTTGGCTTGGGGAGTTTTCAAGTCAGTATCCTGTAACCATTGTTAGATGAAGATAACAGTCTGTAACAGACACTTCCACCTTTCCTGTTCTGTCCAGAATAAAGTTGAAAATACAAGAGACTGGGCATGTTTTAAGACAGGAAAGGGGGGTGTCCAGGGCTTATAAAAAAGACATGTACCACAGTATTTTCCTTAGAAATGACGATGACAGCATGAAGATGTAATGCTATTAATTTCTCTTGCATATGCAATAAATATTACCTTGATGCCCGAGGACGGTCTGAGATGGTGAATTATTTCCCTAACAATTTGGTCCTTCGGACCGGAAGTCCCCCGAGAAGCACTGGCCAACTGTGACCGATGACCGTACGGCAAAACTGTAAGTCCTCCATCTTAAATTAGATGTTAAAAAGAGGCCGGTCCGCTGAACTAGTGCCTCCCGGGCAGCGACTTACCGGATCAGCACAAGAGACCGCTCTCGGGGCAAGGTAAGATTTTTATTTTTATTTTATTATTAACCTTTTGTGTTAGACTTGATTAGGAATTTGATGAATAAGGGATTTGAATATATACATACAATATAGAGATTGATTGAATGTTTATCTGTTTCTGTCCTATCTGCTTTACTCTTGTTGAGGGGAAATAAGTGGTCACGTATTCCCCGTATAGATCCGTGTGTGGCCATCCTGGATGGGCAGACCTAGTGACTAGCCCGCGTTTTGGGAAGACGCGCTCAGGGCGACCTGGTGGCAGTCGAGCACTGCGGGTGTTCTCTCATGTGTGTTCTTGTTTGTTTCTTCTGGTTAATTGTCATTTGATATAGGGGTATGGTCCCATACTAATATCCGGGTGCAGATAAAGGAAATTTGTCGATTGGATCTTAGATCCAGACAGCCTTGTAAACTGCAGAAAATCCCTTGGGGACACATAAATACTCCTAGATCAAAACCTAAAGAAGCCCCGTTGATACAAGGGTGTGGCCTGATAGATTTCTAGGCATATAAATACCCTTGGATCAAAAATACTTCCAGATAAAGAACCCCCCGTTGATACAAGGGTGTGGCCTGATAGCTTTCCAGGCATATAAATACCCTTGGATCAAAAATATTTCCAGATAAAGAACCCCCCCTGATACAAGGGTGTGGCCTGATAGATTTCCAGGTAACAAACAGAGGACATTTGGCGGACCGCAATGTTCATGCCAGCCTCATATGTTGTATTAATCCTGAGCAGGCACATAAATACCCTTGGATCAAAAATATTTCCAGATAAAGAACCCCCCCTGATACAAGGGTGTGGCCTGATAGATTTCCAGGTAACAAACAGAGGACATTTGGCGGACCGCAATGTTCATGCCAGCCTCATATGTTGTATTAATCCTGAGCAGGCACATAAATACCCTTGGATCAAGGACTGAAATATTAAATGTTTTGATAGGATGAAAGAACAGTCGGGAGAATTCAGTCTCCTCGTAATTCTGTAAATGCTCTCTACAAGTTAGTGAAGTTTTAAGTAACAATGAAAGAACAGTCGGGAGAATTCAGTCTCCTTGTAATTCTGTAATTCTCTAAGACACCAGTGTTTTAGCAATACACAAGATCAGTAATCTAGAAGTGATATATCATGACTAGAAACTCTGTGAGTGATTGCAAGTGATAAGATACTGTGTGCGTGTGTTGTGTCATTGTGAGAAGACATTAACAAAAAAAGAGCTCCGTGTGCACGATAAACAAAGTAGGTATGATCCATGGAAAATCTGTTGGTATGAATGAAGATGTTAAGTATATGTGTAGTCTAGACAAAGAGAATGTGACATTTCTTAAAATGTGGAAAACAAAGTATGATTTTGATGCGTTTTAAATAAGGATTATTGTGTAATACTGTGTAGAAAGCTTAAAAATGATGCCGGCATGAAAATAAGAAAACAGAAGAAATTAGGCCTTCCCCAGGCAAAGAAATGGCTTGAGGAGGCTAACCATAGGTTAAATTCAGAAAACCATAAAAAGACTATGTTTTTGAACAAAGAGGAGGACAATAATATGACCGTCCTCTGAAGTTTAGTTCAGCAAGTATTGACTGAACAAAACGTAACAAACCAAATGCAACCTGACTCTCCACTGTTTGTTGTTCCCCCGTGGTCACCTGGGTCACCCGCAGATGCAACCGATTCTCCTATGGCTGCAGCTAAACCCCCTCTCAAGATGACTCTTGCTGTCCAGAGGAGTCCACAAGGGACCCCCTTTACAGCAACTGTTACAAAATTTTTCGGGGACCTGGGGAACCAATTGATATCCCCCTCAGCAGGGGAACAAACAGAATGTGGAGAGGAAGAATTTCCACTAATTGAAGTTCCCAACCCTAGGGCAGGACAAAATGTAGGTGGTATAGTAGTCCCCAACACTATGATGGTATATCGCCCCTGGACCCCTGAGGATGTTAAAAAAAAACTACTGAAGGGGTACCACATCCCAAGGTCAACATAGCTCAAATCAGGGATGGTATCATGGGAATGATTGCTAACTATCATCTTATTGGGAGGGAAATAGAGCAGAATATCAGACAGATCCTGGGTCCCGACTGGCATCATGTAGTGGGAGATTGGAGTGGATTAAACAATCAGGGAGTTGTGTTGCCTCATGATGATGCAGCACTAGAAAACAGGAGAAATGCTCTTATAGCAAGGATAGAGAACAGAAGGATGGGAAACACCTGAACAAGTCCCCGCATTCAGGACTATAAAAAAAAAAAAAAAAGAAGGGAGTGTTTCCTATGAGGTAAAAGAGGTCATTTGGTAAAAGAATGTAGGTCAAACAGAGAGGAAGAAGCATGACTAGAAGATGTTAGTATGTCTGCAGAGAGAGATACAGAAGAAAATGATGAGAAAGAATCTGAAATTTTGGATGTGTGCGCTGTTGAAACTTGTTTGCATGCTAAAGTCAAATCAGAAATAATCTTGGTTGTGAAGGGTAGATGGCTAACATTTCTCTGTGATACTGGGGCTTGTAGGACCCTAATACACCCGCTGGATATGAAAAAGGTAAAGGAAAAGGTGTAGTATATGTAAAATCTGCAAAATGGGTTGATGCACCAGGAGGTCATGTCTGAAGGTCTTACTGTGGAAGATCCACAGACAGGTAAATAGGCTCAGTGTAAAATTGTCATTATGACTAAATGTCCTGTTAATTTGTTGGGTAGAGACATGTTGCACGCTCTTAATATTTCTGTCGTACCAGTGGAGGGAGGTCTCAGAGCCCATCGGCTGTGTGAAAAACAAATCACAGCCGTGGATAATGAGCCCTGATACTGGTACAGCCTGGAATTTGCAAACTGAGGGATTAAATATACCCCAAACACTGCCAGAAATAATTGACAAAGAGTCTGTGAGGAAAAGGTATAAGGTCCAGACAAACCTCTATTGCACCATGTACTACAGAAAGACCTCTGGGCCTGATAAGTCCTATAAGAAACAATTAATGAGTCTCACTAACACTGAAGTTCTATTAAAATGTCTGTACTGTGATAAGGAAGGAAATAGCGTGGCTACTTGTATCCTACCATAGCCTATTCTGCAAATATAAAGGCAGGATACTGTACCTCATGTTTCGGTCACCCGGAACCCCAAGGTATCATGGCATGAGCTAGGAGAACTTATCATGAACTGGGTCCAACTGACAGATGAGAAACTAAAATCCAGAGGGATTCAGAGGTATAGGAGGCATAAGGGAGAGAAAGATGGATGGAGACTCGTGCAGGATTTACAGGCAGTCAATGGGGCCGTATTACAGAGGGCCCCGGTGGTCCCAGACATGCATGTCCTCCTGAACGAGCTCTACCCAGAGAACAAGGTATTTTCTGTTATCGATAACAGTAATCCTTCTTTCCCATTCCCTTACACAAAGACAGTCAGTTCTGGTTTGCATTTATGTACACGGAAAAAAAAAGAGGTACACATACACTAGGTTATCCCAGGGATATTGTGAAAGTCCAACTACCTTCTCACAAAGAATGTCCAATAATTTGTCTCGGTTTGTACCTCCCAGTGGGAGTTAAATTCTCTTGTATGTGGATGACATTCTGGTAGTAATGTATGTAAAATTACCATGGTTCTGATGCATTTCCTCGCAGACCAAGGTCAAAAGGTCAGCAAAGACTAATTAGAACTGTGGAAAGAAAAGGTGAAATGCCTGGGTTACATTTTATCTCAAGAAGGTAGACTTTTGCATGAGATCCGAAAAGAGGCCATCCTTCAAGTCCCCAAATCACATACCAAAAATAAATGATGTCATTTCTTGGCATGGCAAATGTCTGTAGAGCATGGATAGCAAATTATGCTATGGAGGTGGCGCCTCTTTCTGATCTCATCTATGGTTCACTAATGGCTGCAAAAGATTCCATTCAGTGGAATGTGCAAGCAGAGGATGCATTTACGAAGGTAAAGCACCTCATTGTGGGTTCTCACGGATGTTCCCTTTCTAGATGCTGACATTACCTTTTGTGTTGATGGGTCTTGTAAAAAGGACGATAAAGGGGTACATCAAACGGCATACGCTATAGTAACGCATGACCAGGTCATTGAAGCCAGACCCCTTCCCAGTTCCTACTCTACACAACAAGCTGAAATTATTGCCCTATCCTGGGCCTGTAGTCTTGGGGAAGGGAAGAAAATAAATATTTATACAGACAGCCAATACGCTTTTTCTACTATACACATATTTGCCCAGCAATGGAAAAATAGGGGTATGATTACGTCCACAGGTAAACCAATCTCACATAGAGATCTTATCCTTGCCCTTCTAGAAAATGTACATAAACCAACACAAGTGGCTATTTGTAAATGTACAGCACACAGAAAGGGAACAGATCCAATTATTCTAGGAAATGCACTAACAGACAAAGACCGCAAGGGAAGCTGCTACAGGACCGCAAAAAAACACACACATATACTATACAGGTCCCCAAGAAAATGGTGAGGTACGGAAAGCTATTGATAAAACATGGTTATCAGAAATGCAGAAAACATCACTGGCAGGTGAAAAAAAAAAGTGGTTATCTAAAGGGGCAACGCTGGTCAATGGTATATACACAAGTACAGAAGGTAAACCCATTTTACCTACATCACTATTTAGATATGCTGCGTTATTGAGCCATGGGCAAGCCCATATCTCAAAAGGAGGGATGGTGCAGGTGATCAACAAGGTGTTCACAACATATGGGTTTACGAATGACTCTAGAGATTTTTGCCTCACCAGATACCATGCTCAAGGTGCCCTAAGACCCTTAAGAGGTCATTTCCCACAACCCTCTTATCCCTTTCACACGATATGCATGGATTTTATGATTATTATTGTTTATAAAGTGGGCGGAAGCTTTTCCTGACACACCCAAATGGACAGTCAGTAGCCAAAGTACTAATCAAAGAGGTGATTCCACTTCATGGGATCCCCTCTGTGATTTACAGTGACAATGGCTCCCATTTTGTAAACCGAACAATACAACAAATTGGTAAATGGTACAATATTGACCTAAAAAACCACTGTGTCTACCACCCACAATCTGTGGGCACAGTGGAGAGACACAATGGTACCTTAAAGAGTAAACTAAGAAAATTGTTGAAGGAAACAGGGAAAAATAAATGGGTTTAGTGTTTGCCAATGGCATTGTTGAGTATAAGAATTACCCCTACTGCTAAAGGACTAACACCGTATGAAATGCTGTATGGTAAACCTTATTATATTCCACAACTAGCCACCGTTCCTCTCCCTGAAGAGGAAATAGACTTGACTTGTATAATAAGAATGTTTTCATAAAATATTACTGGGTCAGAATGTGTAAATGAGAAAAAGAGCTACTCTAAGACTAAAATGCAAAGTATACCCCCATCAGTACAAGCATTACCAGGAAATTTTACTTGTTTCTCAAACAATGACAGTAATGGTACAAATGTTGGCACCCTATCCCCTGAATACTGTGTAATTACAACCCTTACTACAGACATTAAGTACCAACTAAAATGGTTTCAGGAACAAAAACAGCAATTGGCTGATGTTTGGTGTTTGTGTGGAGATAAGAGACTAAGGCCCAGACTGCCACCTAGATGAGAGGGTAGTTGTGCCCATACCCGATTGCTGCTTCCCTTTTATATAGTTCCTATGAGTGATGAATCAATGAAACTACCAGGTAAATACTTTTTTAAACGAATTAAGCGAGAAACACCACAAGGATCATTTGACAACCGAGTGTATATAGGTGTTCCACGAGGAGTTCCAGATGGAATTAAAGCGCAGAATCAAATAACAGCAGGACTCACCTCACTCTTCATATGAGTCCAGCCCAAAAAGAACGTTGACTGGATAAACTACATCTACTACAACCAGCAGAGGTTTGTGAATTACACCAGAGATGCTATCAAAGGTATAGCAGCACAATTGGACGCCACCTCTTTGACAGCGTGGCAGAACCGTATAGCCTTGGATATGTTGCTGGCAGAAAGGGGCGGGGTATGCAAAATGTTCGGCACCTTCTGCTGCACTTTTATTCCAAACAATACGGCACCTGATGGAAGTATCACCAAGGCCTTACAAGGCCTACAAATGCTATCTGAAGAATTAGCTGAGAACTCTGGTGTAGAGAACCCCCTGACGAGACTTTTTGAAAAATGGTTTGGTAAATGGGGCGATCTTACAAAAAGTTTGCTTATCTCTATTGTCATGGCAGCCGCAGTTCTTACATTGTGTGGATGTTGCTGCATTCCCTGTATTAGGGGAATTCTTCAAAGACTGATTGACACATCTTTAACAAAAACTATGCTCCTCCAGAGCGACACGGAACTATACTCGGAACCTGATGATGAATTTACAACTCTCGCTAAAGACTTATCTGTCTAAATGATAATACCTGGTAAAAATAAAAGAAACTGGATATTTGAAGTATTGACATTATTAGTATAAAAGGGGGGAGATATTAGAGAAATTATACTTTAAATGTCAGTTATGAAAGACGCCATTTTGTTTATCATGGCCTAGAAATAAGCTATGAATCTAGGAATAAGTTAAAGACTAGTAATAAAATGGAGTCAGCAATATAATATGCTTAGATATGCAGTTTTCTGAATATATCCTGTATTTTTGTGTTGGCTTGGGGAGTTTTCAAGTCAGTATCCTGTAACCATTGTTAGATGAAGATAACAGTCTGTAACAGACACTTCCACCTTTCCTGTTCTGTCCAGAATAAAGTTGAAAATACATGAGACTGGGCATGTTTTAAGACAGGAAAGGGGGGTGTCCAGGGCTTATAAAAAAGACATGTACCACAGTATTTTCCTTAGAAATGACGATGACAGCATGAAGATGTAATGCTATTAATTTCTCTTGCATATGCAATAAATATTACCTTGATGCCCGAGGACGGTCTGAGATGGTGAATTATTTCCCTAACACATAGACATGGTGGAGATAGATTCAATAAAGGTACACATTTATTGTCATAAAATCATGAAACAAATCAATAACAGAAACCACATAGGTAAAACACATTATAATAAAT
The DNA here is from genome assembly GCF_042186555.1 of Aquarana catesbeiana. Classification (NCBI taxonomy): domain Eukaryota; kingdom Metazoa; phylum Chordata; class Amphibia; order Anura; family Ranidae; genus Aquarana; species Aquarana catesbeiana. The sequence continues at coordinate 165,466,447 of NC_133332.1, read as the reverse complement.
GTAATTTCATGTTTGTTCATACACACTTTTGAAAGTGTGCATGCAATACAGGCAACTGGGGTACATCCGAGTATAGTAGCCAAGTGCCCCACAGTGGTCTGATTGATCAGTAATACATTCTAATGAGTTCATAATGGTACAAAATTATGTTGACAATACTTGCAAATGAGACAGTGAGACCAAACATTGCATAATCAGAACAGGAAAAGAAATTGTGAGGAATTTCATCGGGGTGTGGAGAGACATCCCAAGACCACCCAAAATGCCCAAAACAGATGGTAACAAGGGGGGCTTTGTATCTGCATCCCAAAATAGTAATGACCGACGCGTTTCGTGTGTTTCACACTCATCAGGGGCGGGTGCTGATAATATATTTTATTATTTATTTATTTATTTCAGGTACTTATATAGCGCCGTCAATTTACGCAGCGCTTTACATATACATTGTACATTCACATCAGTCCCTACCCTCAAGGAGCTTACACTCTAAGGTCCCTAACTCACATTCATACATACTAGGGACAATTTAGACAGGATCCAATTAACCTACCAGCATGTCTTTGGAGTGTGGGAGGAAACCGGAGTACCCGGAGGAAACCAACGCAGGCACAGGGAGAACATGCAAACTCCAAGCAGGTAGTGTCGTGGTTGGGATTCGAACCAGTGACCCTTCTTACTGCTAGGCGAGAGTGCTACCCACTAGACCACTGTGCCGGCTTTGTATCTGCATCCCAAAATAGTAATGGCCGACGCGTTTCGTGTGTTTCACACTCATCAGGGGCGGGTGCTGATAATATATCTACAAGATATAATAAAATATTATTAGTGGAATATAGTGGAACCTATCCAAGGGGGGGATAGAGAGGTGTATCCCAAAATACTTACAAGGACTCACTGTAAATGAGGTATAGTACGTATGACACCGGGGTCAACCAATCTATGCCGGGAGCTGAGGTGATCAAACAGCGCGCTGGCAGGGCATACATCCAGAACTCCCCAGAAAAACATGGGACACAGCAAGGGGGTATACGTGGTAAGTCAGAATGTTGGAACCAAAGTGGCCACCAAAAAGCATCTGGAAGGATAAATAGTATCAAGATGTCATGAAGTCTACAAGGTTACATGGTATCAAGATTGGGACTTTACAAATACATACAAAGTCCCAAACCTTCCCATTGCTTCCTTACATTAGGAATGGAGGTCCATAGACTGGACTGACAGCCCCCCTCTTTTTTCCCTGTCACCCAGGTGTGAGATCATTTAGCCCGGCATATTCAATCATTATGTCTGGGCCTTATGCTCTAGAGACACTGGTCTCCTTTGCATATCAGTGAGAGGATTCAGCACAGATCCCTGTGCTTTGAGCCCCTCTCCTTTTTAAGGTGTATGTCCTGGGTCTGTTTCCATCTTTTGCCGGGAGCTGCGATGCGCTCTGCGTGCTCATGTCCCCTCCGTCCCCCTGTGCTTTGCCTTGGGGGGAGGGGGCTCTCCCACAGCGCATCGGCGCCACGCCTCCTGCTTCTCGTGTGCCGTCTGGTCTTGACGCCATCACGTCAAGCATGTGACGTTGCTATCTCAGCCGGCTTGGCGGGGGAAGTGAGCGTCTGTCAAGGGCGGTCTCTACCGCCGGCGTCGGAGCTCCTCCCCTCTCTAGCCATGCCCGCATGACGCTGGTGGCGGGCAGCGTGCACGTGTGTGGAGCGGTATATCTGGCTTCCCCAGGCACAGCTTCCAAATATCTGACGTTGCAGTTCACCTTACCATTCTCTCCCAGCAGTGACCTTGGTAAGCTATCTTGGACGATTGCTCACTACCCTATAAATTAGATATCACTTTCCAACATGAATGAACATCATGATATCTTGATACCATGTATCCTTGTAGACTTCATGACATCTTGATACTATTTATCCTTCCAGATGCTTTTTGGTGGCCACTTTGGTTCCAACATTCTGACTTACCATGTATACCCCCTTGCTGTGTCCCATGTTTTTCTGCAGAGTTCTGGATGTATGCCCTGCCAGCGCGCTGTTTGATCACCTCAGCTCCCGGCATAGATTGGTTGACCCCGGTGTCATACGTACTATACCTCATTTACAGTGGGTCCTTGTAAGTATTTTGGGATACACCTCTCTATCCCCTCTTGGATAGGTTCCACTATATTCCACTAATAATATTTTATTATATCCTGTAGATATATTATCAGCACCCACCCCTGATGAGTGTGAAACACACGAAACGCGTCGGACATTACTATTTTGGGATGCAGATACAAAGCCCCCCTTGTTACAATCTGTTTTGGGCATTTTGGGTGGTCTTGGGATGTCTCTCCACACCCCGATGAAATTCCTCACAATTTCTTTTCCTGTTCTGATTATGCAATGTTTGGTCTCACTGTCTCATTTGCAAGTATTGTCAACATACTTTTGTACCATTATGAACTCATTAGAATGTATTACTGATCAATCAGACCACTGTGGGGCACTTGGCTACTATACTCGGATGTACCCCAGTTGCCTGTATTGCATGCACACTTTCAATAGTGTGTATGAACAAACATGAAATTACATTTTATTATAATGTGTTTTACCTATGCGGTTTCTGTTATTGATTTGTTTCATGATTTTATGACAATAAATGTGTACCTTTATTGAATCTATCTCCACCATGTCTATGGCCTCAATTAAAGTCCCAAACTTTCCCACAACCTCCAATAGGGATGGAGGCACATTCTATATGCGCCTCATACAAAGTCCCAAACCTTCCCATTGCTTCCTTACATTAGGGATGGAGGTCCATAGACTGGACTGACAGCCCCCCTCTTTTTTCCCTGTCACCCAGGTGTGAGCTCATTTAGCCCGGCATATTCAATCATTATGTCTGGGCTTATGCTCTAGAGACACTGGTCTCCTTTGCATATCAGTGAGAGGATTCAGCACAGATCCCTGTGCTTTGAGCCCCTCTCCTTTTTGAGGTGTATGTCCTGGGTCTGTTTCCATCTTTTGCCGGGAGCTGCGATGCGCTCTGCTTGCTCATGTCCCCTCCGTCCCCCTGTGCGTTACCTTGGGGGGAGGGGGCTCTCCCACAGCGCATCGGCGCCACGCCTCCTGCTTCTCGTGTGCCGTCTGGTCTTGACGCCATCACTTCAAGAATGTGACGTTGCTATCTCAGCCGGCTTGGCGGGGGAAGTGAGCGTCTATCAAGGGCGGTCTCTACCGCCGGCGTCGGAGCTCCTCCCCTCTCTAGCCGTGCCCGCGTGACGCTGGTGGCGGGCAGCGTGCACGTGTGTGGAGCGGTATATCTGGCTTCCCCAGGCACAGCTCCCCATTGCCTTCCAAACATCTGACGTTGCAGTTCACCTTACCATTCTCTCCCAGCAGTGACCTTGGTAAGCTATCTTGGATGATTGCTCACTACCCTATAAATTAGATATCACTTTCCAACATGAATGAACATCATGATATCTTGATACCATGTATCCTTGTAGACTTCATGACATCTTGATACTATTTATCCTTCCAGATGCTTTTTGGTGGCCACTTTGGTTCCAACATTCTGACTTACCACGTATACCCCCTTGCTGTGTCCCATGTTTTTCTGGGGAGTTCTGGATGTATGCCCTGCCAGCGCGCTGTTTGATCACCTCATCTCCCGGCATAGATTGGTTGACCCCGGTGTCATACATACTATACCTCATTTACAGTGAGTCCTTGTAAGTATTTTGGGATACACCTCTCTATCCCCCCTTGGATAGGTTCCACTATATTCCACTAATAATATTTTATTATATCTTGTAGATATATTATCAGCACCCGCCCCTGATGAGTGTGAAACACACGAAACGCGTCGGCCATTACTATTTTGGGATGCAGATACAAAGCCCCCCTTGTTACCATCTGTTTTGGGCATTTTGGGTGGTCTTGGGATGTCTCTCCACACCCCGATGAAATTCCCCACAATTTCTTTTCCTGTTCTAATTATGCAATGTTTGGTCTCACTGTCTCATTTGCAAGTATTGTCAACATAATTTTGTACCATTATGAACTCATTAGAATGTATTACTGATCAATCAGACCACTGTGGGGCACTTGGCTACTATACTCGGATGTACCCCAGTTGCCTGTATTGCATGCACACTTTCCTTGTCAAAAGAAGTTTATTGAGTATACAATGTTATAAAGATACATAAAGTAAGTTTACAAGGATCTATAAAGTAAGCTCATTGTTTAACAGTAGGGTTTATATAGGTAAATATCATGAAATTTCAAATATTAAACATTGGGTTCACGTAAACCTAAATTAAAGATATATATCATTTCCTTAGTTACTTTTGTAGTTATTTAAATGATTTATACCTACTATACATATTGTTTACAAGTAGAGTGTATATAGGTCAAATAAATTCTGATAATGAGCTTTAATCGTAAGGTGGATAAAAGGAAAGAGAAAGAAGAAAAAGGGTTGAAAGGTAGAGGTATGGTCCACAAGGTTGTCCCGCTCGTCAGTTTATTATTCTTTTTAGTTCTCTTTGAAGCCTTAGAATGGGTGTCTCTGTAAGTCATTTAATCTGTTACCATGGCAACAGGACAGAGTCATTGAAGTTTGACAGGAACTGTTGTTTTATCCAAGGATGCCAAAGTTTTTCAAATTTTGGAATTTGATTTTGATCGATGGCTACCATCTTAGCATGGGACATTGTATTATTCATTCTGTGAATTGTTTCTGCTAGTACCAATGTAGGAGATTTCCATGCCTTGGCCACTGTTTGTTTTGCAGCCGTTATTAGTTGGATCATAAGTTTGAATTGAGAGAGTGTTAACCATTCCGGTTTAAGATTAAGTAAAGTTAAATATGGATCTGGTTGTATTATTTTTTTAAATATTTTAGATGCAATCACGAAGACTTCCTTCCAGAAGGTTTGGATTACTGGGCACGTCCACCATATGTGTAAATATGTGCCTATTTCTGGGCATCCTCGAAAACAAAGAGCTGAGGTATTAGGTGAATATTTTGCCACTCTAGCGGGTACAAGGTACCAGCGAGTTAGGACTTTATAATTTGTCTCCAGTGCTAAGATGTTGGGTGAAGATGACTTAGATGTGAGCCATATGTTAGACCAGTCCGTGTCTTCTAAAGTTCGTCCCAGGTCCTCCTCCCACCTCTGAACGTAAGAGGGTCTATTAAGATTTGCTACTCCATATAATTGATTATAAAGTGATGAAATTGTACCTTTAGCAAATGGATCTTTTGTACAGATTGATTCAAAAATGGATAATTGGGATAATGGTGTATCCCCCTTTAGGAATGGTGTATAGAAATTTTTGATTTGGAGATATCTAAATATCTCAGAGTTTGGTAGATCATATTTTTCTCTAAGCGATGGGAATGAAAGGAATGATTTAGATGCTATGAAGTCATTTAGTGTCTGAATGCCTGATGTTGTCCAAGCTTTAAAAGAATTTGGGTAGATCCATGCCGGATAAAAGGCCGGATTTCTGATAAAAGAAAGGAGAGGATTGTGTGGAGATTGTAACTGATATTTGGTTTTTAGTTTATCCCAGAGAGATAAGAAGTGTTTAGTTATGGGATTATGAATTTTAAAGCGGTCTTTAGGATCAAGCCATAATAAATTTGATATTAATAGAGGGTCATTTTCTGAAGCCTCTATAAATACCCATAATGGGATTTCCTGTTTTGCATGGTATTTGGACAGACTGGCCAAATGTGCTGCTTTGTAGTAGTTAGTAAAATTAGGGTATCCCAGGCCTCCTTTATTTTTGGGAAGATGTAGTGTGTGTATAGGTATACGTGGTTTAGAAGAGCCCCATATAAACGAAGTTGCTCTTTTTTGTACTATTCTCAAAAAATAGGAAGGAATTGGAATAGGGAGGACTCTGAATAGATAAAGCAATTTGGGTAGAATAGTCATTTTGATTGCATTAATCTTCCCTATCCAGGATAAAGGAAGTTGCGACCATTGTTTTATTAGATTTGTGATCTGTCTTAATACAGGAGGATAATTGGTTGAGAATAAGTCAGAATGAGATGCTGTTAAATGAATTCCAAGATATGGGATTGATTTTTCTGCCCATGTGAATGGGAGTGCAGCCCTAGCCGGGATCAATTCCATGTTTGTGAGTGAAATATTAAGCACTAGGCATTTCTTAGGATTAATCATTTAATCATAAGGCCGGATAGGGCTGCAAACCCATCAAGAGCTGGTATTAAGTTAGGACCAGAGACCTGTGGTGATGATAGAAAAAGTAATATATCGTCTGCAAATATACATAATTTGTGTGTAATACCTCCTACTTCAATGCCAGTTATAGTTTGGTTTGTTCTGATGTATTGGGCCATGGGTTCGAGTATAAGGGCAAATAATAAGGGAGATAATGGGCAACCCTGTCGGGTACCTCTTTCGATATTAAAGGCTTCAGATTTGTATCCAGCATATTTTATATAGGCTTTGGGTTTATTATATAATGCTTTGATCCATGTTAAAAAGTGGGGTCCGAAACCCCATTTTTGTAATGAATATTGCATATATTGCCAGGATACTGTGTCAAATGCCCTCTTAATATCGAGAGATAGAAAACATAAAGGGATTTTCCGTTTTTTAGCAATATGTGCCAATAACACTGCCCTGCGTATATTATCGCCTGCCTGTCTATTTGGCATGAAGCCTACTTGATCTCTATGTATTAATTTTCCTATAATGCTATTGAGGCGTTTTGCTATTATTTTTGCTAATAATTTAATATCGAGGTTTAACAGAGAGATAGGCCGATAATTCACACAGGAAGTATCATCAGAATGGGGTTTTGGGATCATACAAACAATTGCCATTAGTGTTTCTTGCCGAAAAGAATGTCCATCTAGAAGTTTGTTAAAAGTTTCAGTGAGAATGGGAGAGAGTATTTCTGAGAATGTTTTATAGTATAAAGCCGAGTAGCCGTCTGGGCCTGGTCTTTTGTTAAGTTTTAGGTCTTTTATGGCGTTAGCAACTTCATCTATAGTTATAGGCTCATCCAAACTGCTTTTTTGATTCTGAGATAACTCAGGTAAGGTTATTTTTGAGAAGAAGGATTCAGCCTCTGTAGGATTAAATTAATTGTTTGTCTTGTATAAAGTTGCGAGATGTGAGTGAAATTTATGGACTATTTTAACTGGATTACAAGTGTAAACATTTTTTGAAAATTTCAAACGTATTGGTTTGAAAGATTTGTTAGTTGAATTTAATGCCCGAGCCAAATATGTACCTGGTTTGTTTGTATTCATGTAGAAATTGTGTTTGGAGCGTTTGAGGGATTTATCAACTGACTCAGTGAGAAATAGATCGTATTCCAATCTAGATTTTTCCAGATGAGATTTTGTACTCTGAGATGGATTATCTTGAAATGATATGTAGGCTGCATTAAAATTGAGTTCTAGTTTTTTTGCTAGATTTTTGCGTTCCCGTTTAAATAGTGCCATTTGTCTTTGTATTGTACCACGCAAGACAGGCTTATGAGCTTCCCACAGTGTTATTGGGGAGATGTCTGTTGTATTATTAATTGATATGTATTCCTTTAAAGCTTGTTCAATGGCCATCTGATGTAGTGGGTGTTTGAGCATTATGTCCGGTAAGTACCACGTTGGGTCATGCGCTTTTGGTATGGCTGAGGCTATAGCAGTGTATACTGCATTATGGTCAGACCACGGAATCGGAATTATATCTGATGCAATAATTTCTGGTATCATTCCTATTGTTAGAAAAATATGATCTATTCTGGTGAAGGTTTGATGAGGGTGCGAGAAATAAGTGAATTTCTTTTTCATTGGGTTACTTTCTCTCCATGAATCTACCAGATTGTATTTGGAAAGAAGTTGAGAAAAAGGTAATCTAGAGGTTATTTTGGATGGTGTAAAAGGTGATTTATCTAGAAATGGGAGGAGGACCTGGTTCGAATCCCCACACATTATCACTGTTCCTATTTTGTGTGTATTAATCACTTGTAATATATGTGAGAGGAATGGTGTAGGTTGTTTGTTAGGAGCGTAGTAGGAAATCACCGTGATTGCTGTATCCATTATATAACCCATGAGTATCAGGTATCTACCTTCTGGGTCTTTAATTTCTGATGATAAGGTGAATGGTGTGGATCGGTGAAATGCAATTAGAGTTCCCCTTTGCTTGGTACAGGCAGAAGCCGTGTAAATTTGTTGATAAAAAGGAGAAATATATTTTGGAGTAGAATCTTTGGTGAAGTGTGTTTCTTGGAGGCATACTATGTGAGCCTTCTTGTTATGGAAAGTACGGAAGGCTTTGGTCCTTTTTTGTGGGACATTTATTCCCTGAACATTCAGGGAAAGTATATTCAGTGGTGCCATGGCAATAGATCAAATAGTTTTGACTTACTTTTTGTTATGCAGAGCTGACTGCGCAGATCAACCTGTGTGGACTGAAGAGATGAATAGATAGAAAAGAAACCAGTGAATTCTGGAGTAAAGAGTAAACAAAAAACATATGAGATTAGATGATACATTGTATAAATTATTTTTTGCAAGTAATCACAATTTACCCGTGAAAGAGAATAAATATCTCTCTCAGGGGAATAAGCACACTTTCAATAGTGTGTATGAACAAACATGAAATTACATTTATTATAATGTGTTTTACCTATGTGGTTTCTGTTATTGATTTGTTTCATGATTTTATGACAATAAATGTGTACCTTTATTGAATCTATTTCCACCATGTCTATGGCCTCAATTAAAGTCCCAAACTTTCCCACAACCTGTTTGTGCATGGGATGATCTTGGATGGTGGAATGCATCTGTTCAGCAGCTGGATGAGGGTACAGGAGATGGAGCAGTCGGCTCATCTCTCCAGCCACAGACCACAAAATGTATGGATTTAATTGACTATTCATCAGAAGATGTTATAGATTATGAGTCACCAGCCAACGTGTTGGCACTGGGCCCAAGTTCAGCCAACCCGTGCCCTGGATTTTCAGCAATTCCAGAGACTTGTGATTTAATTGACTTTTCTGCTGAGGAAGAACAACCGAGTGAGCCTCCAGCAAAAGAGCTAGCATCAGGGCAGAACATCACGGAGCTCTGCCCAGCACAAGGAACTTCCCCAGCTGAAGCACTGGCCACCGGACAGAGGGTCCAAGACCTTTGCCCCACATCTGTAGCATTTCCGGAGATTTAGGGTGAGAAGGTGGTGGTCACTTCCCAGCAGAAGATCAGGATACAGGGGGAGAAGGTAGAGGAAGTGTCCGTCGTCCCTCTCTAAAAGTCGGCCAGGGTGGAGGAAGCAGTCTTTCCCCCCCAGTAAAGATCCATGCACCTGGGAGACAGTACCACAGACATGTCGTCCCAGCAGGCAGATGAGGGAACGGAAGAGGAAGCAGCTGGCTCACATCGCCAACAAGCAGCTACACAGTTTGGGAGTGGAGGAATCCAGCCTCCTGCCCCAACGGTTAGCCAAAGCAGATGATGTGGAATCCCCAGCAGAAGCGCTGGCAACAGTGCAGAGCGCTGCTGGCCTCTGCCTAGCACCTACAGTGTCTCTACAGCTTCAGGAAGCTGGGTCGATTGGCCCCTCTACCCAGCAGCAGACTGAGCCCCGGAATGTTAAAAAACACCCAGATGAAGTGCTGGCAGCCGGACAGAGAGTCAGTAACCTCTGCCCCACACCTACTGAGGTCAACTATTCCTTGCAGCCAAGAATAGAGATCATGCGGAAAATGTGAGTTCACTCTGCCCGATTAACACATGTCCAGACCAGGTGGAGGTCTTGGACTTTGTTAGTTGATTTTTGAGGGGGACAAATGTGACAGACTCACCCAGGACAGGGGCTTTTGGAGGGAACTGAATGCTAGCCTCTTTCCTACTGACCATGGGCCCTGGCATTTGAGGGAGCTACAAGCATTTAGGAAGATATTCTGTTATGTAATGCAAAAGGACATTATTAAGGAAGCCATGGTGGTCTCTGCCAGCTTGAGATTCAGTGGACAGATGTATGTGAAAGGAATGCTGATTAATGAGATCTGGAAAGCCTGGGTCTTTCACCCAATAGTTTATTGTGCTCATTAATACACCTTTGTCTCCCAGCAAACTATTGGGGGATGTGTTTACACTTATGTGTATTGTAAGTTGAGTGAGGAGACGGCAAGTCTACCCTGAAAGGTCATATCTCTGAGTCGCCAAGTCTGGGTAAATGATTAGATAACTAGCTCATGTTAATTAGGTTACTGGTTACAGGTGTATTGTTAGAGTAATATGAGCAGGAGGGGGAACCTCTCTTTTCAACTGTATATAAGACTGTATTCTTGCTCTAATAAACAGTTCTTGTTCAGCAACCAAACACGTATTGTCTTGTTTGTTGTTGTCAGCGGTTGGAATATCTGATATCTATATTCAGACTGGGAGGAAACGGTATATGACAAAGCACACAAGCGGAGTGTGGGACGTTTCATTACAGTATTGGAGTCATGGCCTTCTTTCATATTGACTGGACCCCGAGCAAACATTTTCTTCCCCCCTCCAAGCAATTTCACTCCCCACCCCAACATCCCAAAAACAAACAAACACGCATATAGACTTATCTAAAAAAAAATTTAATAATGTAAACATAAAGATTTGGTCCACACTCACTGATTGGTCCAAGCTCACTAATTGGTTGCTAGATGCTACTGTACATCCTTACCACTCACTGATTGGTTGCTAGAGGCTACTGCACATTATTACTTCTCAATGATTGGTTGCTATGGGTTGTTGCTTATCATTACAGCGTACTGATTGGTTGTTAGAGGTTACAGCACATCATTACTAGGGATGAGCCGAACACCCCCCTGTTCGGTTCGCACCAGAACATGCGAACAGGCAAAAAATTTGTTCGAACACGTGAACACCGTTAAAGTCTATGGGACACGAACATGAATAATAAAAAGTGCTAATCTTAAAGGCTTATATGCAAGTTATTGTTATAAAAAGTGTTCAGGGGCCTGGGTCCTGCCCCTGGGGACATGGATCAATGCAAAAAAAGTTTTAAAAACGGCCGTTTTTTCGGGAGCAGTGATTTTAATAATGCTTAAAGTGAAACAATAAAAGTGTAATATTCCTTTAAATTTTGTACCTGGGGGGTGTCTATAGTATGCCTGTAAAGGGACGCATGTTTCCCGTGTTTAGAACAGTCTGACAGCAAAATTACATTTCAAAGGAAAAAAAGCCATTGAAAGCTACTCGCGGCTAGTAATGAATTGCCGGTCCGACAATACACATAAAATTTCATTGATAAAAACGGCATGGGAATTCCCCATAGTGGAACCCCAAACCAATTTTTTTTTTAAATTGCGTGGGGGGGTCCCTCTAAATTCTATACCAGGCCCTTCTGGTCTGGTATGGATTTTAAGGGGAACCCCGCGCCAAAATTTTTTTTAAAAATGGCGTGGGGTCACCTCAAAAATCCATACCAGACCCTTATCCGAGCACACAACCTGGCAGGCCGCAGGAAAAGAGGGGTGATGAGAGAGCGCCCCCCCTCCTAAACCGTACCAGGCCACATGCCCTCAACGTTGGGAGGGTGCTTTGGGGTAGTCCCCCAAAGCACCTTGTCCCCATGTTGATGGGGACAAGGGCCTCATCCCCACAACCCTTGCCCGGTGGTTGTGGTTGTCTGTGGGCAGGGGGGTTATCGAAATCTGGAAGCCCCTTTTAACAAGGGGACCCCAGATCCCGGCCCCCCCTGTGTGAAATGGTTTTGTACCCCTACCATTTCACAAAAAAAGTGTCAAAAATGTTAAAAATTACAAGAGACAGTTTTTGACAATTCCTTTATTTAAATGCTTCTTCTTTCTTCTATCTTCTTTCTTCTTCCTTCTATCTTCCTCCGGTTTCTTCCTCCATCTTCTGGTTCTTCTGGTTCTTCCTCCAGTGTTCTCGTCCGGTATCTTCCTCCACAGCGTCTACTTCCCTTCTTCTTCTCGGGCCACTCCGCATCCACCATGATGGGAGGCTCCTGCTGTGTGACGCTTCTCATCTTCTGACGGTTCCTAAATAATGGAGGGCGGGGTAACCCGGTGACCCTGCCCCCCTCTGACGCAGGGGGACTTCCCTGTGGCATTCCCCGTGACGTCAGAGGGGGGCGTAACGGGTGACCCCGCCCCCCTCTGACATCACAGGGAATGCCACAGGGAAGTCCCCGTCAAGTCCCCGTGCGTCAGAGGGGGGCGTTATTATATAAAAGGTATATATTGTACTCACAAATAAAATGTATTTATCAGTCAAACTGTAAGTCCATCAGATGCTCCACCCAGCATGACTCATTGATACAGTATCAGTCATGGAGGTGAGAGTCCAAACAAACCTAATGCATTCCAAGGGGGGTCCCCTCTTCCTCAGAGCTCCTAGGAAGAGCGGACCCCCTCGAAACGCGTCGTGTTTGGAATTTCACCTCCACGACTGATACTGACCGGCGGGTCATGCTGGGTGGATCATCTGATCTCTCTTAGTCTGAACACATGAGGAGAAGCCAGAGATTCTCTGCACTAGTGGAGTCTTTTTTCTTTTGGCATTTATGGCTCACCTTTGCTGGATTCGCGGCATTGATTGCTCCATGGGAAGTGATCCTGGGACTACATCTTGTGAAGTGCTCCAAGTTGTCGCTGACTAGCTGTCCATGAAGGAGGTTGGTGTCTTTTCAGCAGTGTCTCCTGCAGGATATCCCCTGTGGTCCATTTATCTCCACTAAGCACGTTTTGACCCCCCTTAATAAAGGTGGTCGCAGGCTTCCCGGTAAGCCTCCATTACTTTATCACCAGGTGGTGGGCAGCACTAGCGGTGGAATACTGACCCTGTGTCCCGCATTGAATACCATAAATTTTGGACTTTATTTCACCTTCACTTTTACTATATGAACTTTTTTTCACTATAATACATATTTTATTATGTTCTTGTAACATGTCATGAGCACTTAATATTTATTAGTCGATTTGATATTAATGATTTTTCATTGGATGCTATTCACCGTTGTTGGTTATTTGATTTATTGATTTACCACTGTTCACAAATATTGTGTCATATGTCCAGCGCTGCACTGTCCATTTTATATGGATCATCTGATGGACTTTACGTACATTTTGCTTGATACATTAATTTTATTTGTGAGTACAATATATACCTTTTTTATATAATAAATCGTCACAAAGGAACATACACGTTACTCCTGCATGCATATGTAAACGGTGATCGCACCACACATGTGAGGTATTGTCGCAAATGCCAGAGTGAGAGCAATAATTCTAGCACCAGACCTCCTGTGCAACTCTAAACTGCTAACCCCTGCAGGTTACCAGTTTACCAAAGCGAGAGCAACAATTCTAGCATCAGACCACCTGTGCAACTCTAAAGAGGTATGCTCTGAAGGGGTATAAAGAGTCACCTATGGAGAATTTTAAGCACCGTAGTTTGCCGCCATTCCACGGGCAGGTGCAATTTTAAAGCATGACATGTTACGTATCTATTTAATCGGCATAACATCATCTTTCACATTATACAAAAATATATATATATATATATATATATATATATATATATATATATATATATATATATATATATAATTTTGGGGGGTTCTAAGTAATTTCTAAAAAAAAGTAGATTTTTACATGTAGGAGCGAAGTGTCAGTAATGGTCTGGGTTCGAAGTGGTTAAATATAGTGCTAAGGGGGTCCCCTTAGTCTGCCTGCAAATTGGCACATCTTTACCGTCTATAGAACCTGCTGCAGCAATACTGATATTTATAAAGAAAAAGAATGACATTTATATTGCCAGCAATACAATACCATTGCCAGCAATACAAAAATGTAAAAAAAAAACATTGTCAATCACGACGTCCACCGCACTGCCAGACCCAAAAAAAGAAACCCCCCCCCCCCCCCCGCGATGAAGGATAAATGACAGAATGCCTGCTCTGCCATTTGACAGTTCTTAAATAGGTAAAGGGGTGGGGCCATCTGGTGATGTCACTTGGTGGCACCGCCCCCTTGTGACATTACCGACCGGTGCCTGTTGACTGGATGACATTGTTTTTTTTCTAATAAAGGAATTGACAAAAAATGCCTCCTGTCACCCTGACACCCCTCTACCTCAAAACCCCCCCGTGTTGAGGGCATGCTGCCTGGTATGGTTCAGGAGTGGGGCGTTTGCTCGTCCCCCCCTTTCCTGTCTCGACCAGGCTGCATGCTTAGATAAAGGTCTGGTATGGATTTTGGGGGGACCCCACGCCGTTTTTTTTTTTTTTATTTTGGCATGGGGTTCCCCATAAAATCCATACCAGACTTGAAGGAAGTGAGAGAAAATCCCTGCAAATGAACTAGTGTCACTATTGGAAAATTTCTTTTTCTACTACTTTTCTGGGTATAACCCAAAATTTGGGATTTTCTTTAAATTTCACTTGCAATGATAATGGTAAACAGGACAAATCAAGAGTGTAAATGTCCTTAATAAGGGCACAAACAGCAATAAAACCTTAACAGGTATTCCAATACCTCTCCGCCCTATACTAAACTAAAAAAAAAAAAAAAGCTTTTCCCTTCGTTAAATTATAAGGAAATACAAAATATCTTTACACATGTTAAGTTTTGAAAGAAAATGGTATAAAAAAAAAAATCACACACATAAATACATACCCTTCGTCCACCAATTAAAAAAAGCAACATTGTATTTTTTATTGGCGGAAGCAGGGTATATATGATTTTTTATACAATTTCCATTCAATATTTGACATATATATAAAGGTATTTTGTATTTACTTAAAGTGGATGCAAACCCTCACATATACCCAGTGAAGTGAATAGCCTCAGATGATACACAGAGATGAAACAAATCTCCCTACATAAGTTTTAGCCCTCATTCACACGAGGCGGACTCCGTTTCCACGGAGCCTGCCTCGGTCCGCTGGCTCAGCGGGAGATCAGTCCGTTGATCTCCGCTGAGCCGGCAGATGACAGGTCCCTCTCTGCTCACTGAGCGGGGAGGGACTTGACAGGCGCCGCTGCCGTCTATGGAGGGATCGGAATCAAAACGGACAACATGTCCGTTTTCATCAGATCTCACCCGTTCCGATCCACCAGCGATGGATCTGGACGTAGGGCCATCCGTCTGCTTTTTTGCGGATCAGACCGGGTTGGATGTCAGCGGACATGTCTCCACTGACATCCGTCGTTCCATAGGCTAACATGGAGCACCCGTTCAGGTCCGCCGTCAAAACTGACAGGCGGACCTGAACGGTCCAATCGTGTGAAAGGGGCCTTACATGTATATCTGCTGTCTTCATCTTTATATACTTTTTAGAAAGTGCACATCACGTTAGGAGATTTTCTCTTCCTGATTAGCACTGCAGTGAAGCCTAAGCAGGGCTGGACTGGGACAAAAATTTGGCCCTGGACTTCATCCAGACTGGCCCACTTTGGCAGGTCTCTCCCATGCCGGCCGGACAAACCCGTCCGCCCCCCCCCCCCCCCCCCCGGCCTGCCAGCCAAGCCCCCCTTACTAGCCATTAGCCTTTCTACATTATTTCTCTTATAGGCAGTACCAGTGGGGAAGCTAGACATTATTTCACCCGGGGCAAAGAATCAGTTTGGTGCCCCCCCCATGGGACAAGATTAGGCAGGAAAGTGAGAAACTCCCAGGCCATAGCTGTTAAGTCAGCTGTCTATCCCCTCCCCCATGCTCCTCTGTTCCCCCATGTATCTCTGGTCCCCCCATGCTGCTCCTCTATTCCTCCCATGCTGCTCTGGCCCCCCCATGTGCTCTGCTGGTCCCCAGCTTGCTCCTCGGGTCCCCCGCATGCTCCTCTGGTCCCCCCATGCTCCTCTGGTCCCCCCGCGTGCTCCTCTATTCCCCCCATGCTGCTCTGGTCCCCCATGTGTTCCGCTGGCCTCCACATGCTCCTCTGGTCCCGCGCATGCTCCTTTCCCCCCCTCATGCTGCTCTGGTCCCCCATATGCTCATCCCCCCCCATGCTGCTTTGGTCCCCCATATGCTCCTCTCTTTCCTACCCCCCATGCTGCTCTAGTCCCCCATATGCTCATCTCCCCCCATGCTGCTCTGGTCCCCTATATGCTCCTCCCCCCATGCTGCTCTGGTCCCCCATATGCTCTGCTGCTCCCCCATGCTCCTCTGGTCCCACATGTGCTCCGCGTGCACCTCTGGTCCTCCGCGTACTCCTCTATCCCCCCCATGCTGCTCTGGTCCCCCATGTGCTCCGCTGGTCCCCCCATGTGTTCCGCTGGCCTCCGCGTGCTCCTCTGGTCCCCTGCATGCTCCTCTCCCCCCTCATGCTGTTCTGGTCCCCCATATGCTCATCTCGCCCCCTCATCTTGCCTTGGTCCCCCATATGCTCCTCTCTTTCCTACCCCCCATGCTGCTCTGGTCCTCCATATGCTCATCTCCCCGCCCTCATGCTGCTCTGGTCCCCATATGCTCCCCCCCATGCTGCTCTGGTCCCCCATATGCTCATCTCTCCCCCCTCATGCTGCTCTGGTCCCCGATATGCTCCTCTCCCCCCCATGCTGCTCTGGTCCCCCATATGCTCCTCTACCCCCCATGCTGCTCTGGTCCCCCATATGCTCATCTCTCCCCCCCATGCTGCTCTGGTCCCCCATATGCTCCTCTCCCCCCCCATGCTGCTCTGGTCCCTCATATGCTCCTCCCCCCCCCCATGCTGCTCTGGTCCCCCATATGCTCCTCTCCCCCATGCTGCTCTGGTCCCCCATATGTTCCTCCCCCCCCCCATGCTGCTCTGGTCCCCCATATGCTCCCCCCCATGCTGCTTTGGTCCCCCATATGCTCTTCTTTTTCCTACCCCCATGTTGCTCTGGTCCCCCATATGCTCATCCCCCCCCTCATGCTGCTCTGGTCCCCCATATGCTCCTCTCCCCCCCCATGCTTCTCTGGTCCCCCATATGCTCACCCCCATGCTGCTCTGGTCCCCCATATGCTCCTTTCTACCCCCCCCATGCTGCTCTGATCCCTCATATGCTCCTATCCCCCCATGCTGCTCTGGTCCCCCATATGCTTCTCTCCCCCCCCTTGCTGCTCTGGTCCCCCATATGCTCCTCCCCCCCATGCTGCTCTGGTCCCCCATATGCTCCCCCCCCATGCTGCTCTGATCCCAAATATGCTCCTCTTCACGCCATGCTGCTCTGGTCCCCCATATGCTCCTCTCCCCCCCATGCTGCTATGGTCCCCCATATGCTCCTCCCCACATGCTGCTCTGGTCTCCCATATACTCCTCTCCCCCCCATGCTTCTCTGGTCCCATATGCTCCCCTCCACACTGCTCTGGTCCCCCATATGCTCCTCTCCACCCCCCCATGCTGCTCTGATCCCCCATATGCTCCTATCCCCCCCATGCTGCCCTGGTCCCCCATATGCTTCTCCCCCCCCCTTGCTGCTCTGGTCCCCCATATGCTCCTCTCCCCCCCATGTTGCTCTGGTCCCCTGTGCTCCTATGTCGTCGCCCCCCCCCCCCCCCCCCCGCGGCGCTCACCTCCTCTCCCTGGCTAGTTATGCAGCACGCCTGAATACAGACATGATGCTCGGGAGCCGACACTGAGAAGCTCATCATACGATCATCCCCTGTTCTTTCTTTCCCCTGCTCTCCATCTTGTCTGCTGCCACGGAGAATCTAAAAGGAGAGCGGGAGAAGGAAAGAGCAAGAGAACGAGTGCCGAGGAAGGTTATGTTACAGCTGTGTGTGGCTGCCCTCCTTCTGGTTCGTATGATGAGCTTCTCAGTGTCGACTCCCGAGCATCATGTCTGTATTCAGGCGCGTTGCATAACTAGACAGAGAGCGGAGGTGAGCGCCACGGGGGGGGGGGGGGGGCAGAGGACTGGAGGGAGGCAGCGGTCCGCTGTCACTGAAACCGGCCCACTGAGCCATTGGCCCACCGGGGAACTCCCGTTAGTCCCGATGGTCAGTAGAGGCCTGAGCCTAAGCATACAGCCAAGACAGCTGTTTGGAGGAAAGGCACACACCCCCTCTCCTCACAGGTGGAGACTTTCAGCTCTGTTCCTTGAATAGTTCAGGGCTCTGCTAATCTATTTATAGCATCCTCCCCAACACAAAACTCAGACTGCTTTTATCATATGTGATGGAGAACTTGTCAGAAGTTATCAGGCTGATAACAGAAGAACAGTGCAGGAGACATTTATTCATTTATTGACAGGTTCATTTATATATTTACCCTTCAGATTTGTGGAAGTAAGTACAATGATTAAAACAACACACAGGTAGTATAATAATAAAAGAGATTTACTTAGCTTTGATTAAAGATGTATTACAGATGATAAAATACAGATAAATACAGCATTCAATCCAGGGGAGTCACAATCTCATTAGAAAAGAGATACCTGAAGGCGACAGTCAACTTGATTAAGACTTTCTCTTCTTCAGTTCTGAATCAAACTCAAACTGGCTCTGGCCTCCCAGTCATATTTATATGGCAGGGAAAACAATAGCTACAACTGATGAAAAGAAAAAGGTCAAAAGTTCCCAACTTCCCATAGCATAATGAAATAGATGTCTCATGCATTAAGCATGTTGTATATAGATAGAAGTGACTACTTATACACCAACATACAGCTACAATCACCTCAAGTATACACCAATAGGCATGAGCTCAACACCCCCCCCCCCCGGTTCAGTCCGCTGCAGAACATGCGAACAGGCAATAAATTTGTTCGAACACGCGAACACCATTAAAGTCTATAAAAAGTGTTTGGGGACGCGGGTCCTACCCAGGGGACACATATCAATGCAAAAAAAGTTTTAAAAACTGACGTTTTTTTGGGAGCAGTGACTTTAATAATGCTTAAAATGAAACAATAAAAATGAAATATTACTTTAAATATCGTGCCTGGGGGGGTGTCTATAATGTGCCTGGCTCAGTTTCGCAATGTCATGTCACGTAGCTTCAACTGGACCAGTTGAAGCCACGTTTACGTGATGTTGCGAAACGCGTCGACATAATCACGGCTTGCAGATGCCACTTCAGTTACCTCCCAACTGTAATGGGAGACGGGGATTTTTTGAAAAGGAAAACTGAACCCTTCTAAATGGAGCCACTAGCAGCAAGGCTATTATTTGCCATATGACACCGCCACAGCCCAAACTTACAGACCAGCTGAGTGTCAGAAAATACGCTAACATGCGACACTGTATGACCCAGATAGTACCTGTGGTAAAATCTTTCTACAACAGTCAGAGAAGTTACGGGGCTGACGTGTTGCCGTGGAAGTGCAGGAAATCTCGACTGTCATCTTCATACTACGAAAGAGGGCAGTAACGTAACCAAAATCATCACTTGTTTACACTCGCATTGTTGCACAGATTCCTTGAAACACATGATCGGCATGGCCTGGGTATGAATGTAGATTCCGGGACAACCCGCAGTGATGGACATTGAACCACTGCCAGATGATACACACTGATAAAGAAAGATAGGTTTAAATTACCCTCATCTACCTCATCCCGATTAAGGCTGTCATTTAGCAGTGGTCATCTAAGCACTGTGTGATCATCTAATCACGTTTTAATACATCTTGCTAGAGATATTTGAACTCCACTCTGTTTGTTTAATTTTTTTAATGGACACATGCCTTGAATGAAATGCCTGGAGCATGCGCATGCAACTTTATGATCTTAGTTTTTTCATTCCATTCAGCAAGAACATTTAATACATTGTGGTAACTTTATAGAAAAGTAACCTTCTGTTTAGCGGCTCACTTCCTGGCAGCATTATTGTTATCTAATCTCCGTTACCCTGGGGGCCACACATGCACAGTGCCCCTTTGTAATTTAATTTACTTGGCCTCTACTCTCTTATTGGCGTTTAGCCATAGGGGCTCTGTGCATCTGTGGTAATGTAGGCGCCTGCACGTGTGTGTTATATGTGTGTCATTGTCTGTCCATTGTCTGTGTCTCTGTTTTATGGGCATACCACATGCAATTTTGCACTCGTTATGCCCTTTTTATTGATGTATGATGGACCAGCATTACTCAAGTTTCTTATAGTAATGACTTTTGTGTAAATTTTAATTTTTGGTACGTAAATAAAACTTTGAATTTTTTATACACTCTCCCGTTACTGTCCACTATATCCACAGTAGCTGTATTTGTTTCCAGGGAGACCACCTTCTCTGTGATTTACTCTGGAATCCCACTTGTTTATTTATTCTTGAGCAAAACCTGTACCACTCTGTGTGTGATTGAGGCTAGGACGGAGGTTCACCTTCCAGCAGGTCAATGACCCCAAACACACTGCTAAAGCAACACTTGAGTGGTTTAAGGGGAAACATGTAAATGTGTTGGAATGGCCTCGTCAAAGCCCAGACCTCAATCCAATAGAAAATCTGTGGTGAGACTTAAAGATTGCTGTTCACAAGCGCAAACCATCCAACTTGAAGGAGCTGGAGCAGTTTTGCAAGGAGGAATGGGCAAAAATCCCAGTGGTAAGATGTGGCAAGCTCATAGAGACTTATCCAAAGTAACTTGGAGCTGTGATAGCTCCAAAAGGTGTCTCTACAAAGTATTGACTTTAGGGGGGTAAATAGTTATGCACATTGACTTTTTCTGCTATTTTGTTCTATTTGTTGTTTGCTTCACAATAAAAAAAAAAAGATTCAAATCCTCAAACAATCCATGTTAATTCCAGGTTGTGAGGCAACAAAACATGCCAAGGGGGGTGAATACTTTTGCAAGGCACTGTATACTATACGGCCTGCCCTATATACTCTGCAGAAAATTGGGCCCTAGGTGTTGGTGTTACCAGAACTCTGTAAGCCCTCAGAGATACACTTGCTAAGCGGAGGAACGGGCCCTGCTGTGAAATACTATATCAAAAATTGTAATTACATGTCCCATTAAATAGGGGCAGACAAATTGGGCCTTGGTGGTGGTGGTGGTGGTACCAGAACATTGTAGGCCCTCACAGTTAATCTTGTTGGGCGCAGGAACAGGCCCTGCTGTAAAATATAATGTCAAGATTTGTAATTACATGCCCCTGTTAAATTGGGCCTTGGGTGGTGGTGCCCTAAACCAAAAATACTGTTGGAAGCTAACATCATCAAGATTGAGGAGAAATAAGATAGTCAGCATAGGCAGTCTTCAAGGGATCCCACATCCATAGAAAATTGAATCAGTTACATCAGCATCAGGTGCTCGATATGAATGTGAGCCTATCAACGCAGTCTGTGGACAGGCGCACTCTATGATCCGTTACAAACCCTCCAGCAGCACTGAATGTGCGTTCAGAAAGAACACTGGATGCAGGACAGGCCAGTAGCTCAATTGCATATTGAGCAAGTTCTGGCCAGTGGTCCATCTTCAAGACCCATTAACCCAGTTGAAGCTCTGTTGGAAAGTTCTCCAAGTCTGCTCTTGCCCCTAGATATTCCTGCACCATGTAATGCAGACGCCGACGATGGTTGCCTGAACCAATCAGACCTTGGCTCTGAGGACTGAAAAATTGTTTAAAGGCATCGGTCAGCTGGCCGCCTTCTCCACCGCTCTTCCTCTGACTGAACGAAGCCTCAGCAACATGTTGTCCAGCCCAGGAAATTGTAACCTCCCAGGGTCTTGAAATGCATTGCACAAACCTTTCTTCAAGGCCTCCTGAAGATGTTTCATCATCTGCTCCCTCTACAAAGGTAGGATGAGTTCTGCAACCTTACCCTTGTAGCGTGGATCAAGAAGGGTTGCCAGCCAGTAATGATCCCTCTCCTTGATACCAATCCTAGGGTCCTTTTGCAGGCTTTGCAGAATCAGGGAGGCCTGCCTCAGGAGATCCTGTAAGCCTGGGTACCTGCTCAAAAACCTCTACACCACCAAATTCAAGACGTGTGCCAAACATGCAACATGGGTCAAGTGTGCCTGTCGGAGGGCGGAGAGAAAGTTGGTGCCATTGTCGCATACAACCATTCCTGCCTGAAGCTGGTGTGGTGTCAACCACCTTTGAACCTGCCCCTGCAGAGCTGACAGAATCTCTGTCCCAGTGTGGCTCCTGTCCCCTAAGCAAACCAACTCAAGCACCGCATGGCATCTTTTTGACTGCTTGCATAGCCCCTTGAACGCTTATGGAGCACCACTGGTTCAGAGGACAAATCTGCAGAAGAGGTCATATAGGAAGAAGAAGAGGAGAGAGCTGTGGCAGAATCACCAATAGCATTTTGGAGGCGTGGTGGTGGAACAAGCTCCAACAATACTGAACCCTGTCCTGCATCCTTCCCAGCTGACAGCAGAGTTACCCAGTGTGCCGTGAAGGAAAGGTAATGTCCCTGCCCATGTGTAGAAAAAATTGTGAAGAAACCGCGCTGTCTTTTACAAATAATGGTAGCTGCCAGCACATCGGATAATCTGTGAATAAGTGAACAAATAAAGTAGTATAGTGCAGCGCTGATGAAGATGAAATAAGCAATAAAATTATACCAATATAAAAGTGAATATGATAAATGAATATTCAAAACAAAAATACACAGCAATAGAATATCACAACAATAATGATAAAATAGTATAAACCAACAGTGTCAGTGCATATAAAGTGCATAAAGTCCATATATGACATCAAATATAGTGACTGTGAATCTGCGTGAACTGGTTGTCTATAGATAATCCACCACCGTAAGGAAAGGGGCTTACCAGACAGGTTGAACCCAACTAGGCATATGCCTGATGAGTCAACCAAGCTTTTGGTGTAACACACCCAAGGAGGTACAGCAACCACGACTTCCAAAATAGACCAAAACAGATAGGGATCCGTGACCGTTTTGACATCAGTAGCTGTCTACCATAGGAATAGTGACCGGAATTCGTAAGGGATTAATTTGAGAAGACATTAAAAGCATTGGATAAAATCAAAGCAACGCAGTGGCATCAGCAGAGCCCATCCCGACGTTTCATCCTAATAAGGAATCCAGAGGATGTACTGCTAGCAGATTGGCTGCAAGTACTTGGGACACCTATTGCTATACCTTCATTCCTCTCAGTGCAGGTTTTTGAGAGGACTGGAGGTATTGTGGGGTTGGAGATCCCAGATGAGGAGCAAGGAGAAGTCCGCCTTTTTCTTTGATGTGGGTCTTTCAACTGCTGTCGCCAACGGACTGCATGGCAGGTCGTCATATGTCTGGTCGAGCATGTGGTGCCCAAGAGGCTGTTGTTCTGGCCACGCTTGATCTGCTTCAGACATAGGTTGCAAACAGAAAGGGTGTGATCTGCTGCACACATGTCGAAAAAGGCCCACACCAAAGAACTTTTAAAAGTCAGCGGGGAGTCAGCAGCGCCCTGCACCTGTGGAGCTCTGCGGTGTAATGCAATAGGTTGGCTACCCTTAAACTGCCCCCTAGAGCACATCCTGCCTCATTGGAGTTGTGCCTCCTCCTCCTACTCTCTTCTCTCAGGCACCCAAGTAGAGTCAGTGACCTCATTATCTCCTCCCTCCTTGTCACTGGAGCAAACTTGGCAGCTCACGTTACTCCCTTCCTCAACTTGGGAACCAACACCAGATCCTTCAAATTGCTGCGCATCCTCCAGCAGCATATACACTGTGGTCGAATAGTCCTGGGGACTCCACTGTGCATAACTTTGGGGCTACGGAAGGAGTGACTGTGGACAAGGAGCTGTTGGAATAGGCCGCTTTGGCAGCTGCATTGGAAGGCAAACTACTCTGAGCCTGGGTGACAGAGGATGAGGAGAATGAGGACGACTTTGTTATCCACTCCACCAACTCTTCTGCATGTTCTGGCTCAATAACACGGCCAGCAGCAGAAAAAAAGGACACGCGTGCCAAACGGCCACCTGCAGAGGATGCACCATGTCCATGACCAGCACTATTGACTGTAGACACAGAGGCGGCTTGCCCTCTTTTAGTGGCCTGTGAGCGCCAGCCTCTTCTTGTTGGCCTTCTGGACATGATGTATATTTTGTTTTACAACACCACACTACACTGTATTAGTGTCGGAAACCATGAAATCAGACCGAGACAGAAGTACAGTTAAATCAGACTTGTTTAATAATAAAAGTAAATAGAACAAATGTAGTCAAAACAAAGCCAGAGTTCAGGAACCAGAACGGATAGTCAGACAAGCTAAACATTAGGGAGCTGGAGATGAGCGTAGTAAAACAGCAAGCAGGAACTGGAGCCAGAAGGGATGTCAGCCAAGCAAATCTTTAACAGTAATGCAGGAGATAGTCTCTGTCATGTTGACCAAGGTGAAGGCAGAGATCCTCTCTACTGGAAGGCTTAAGTAGGCAGGACTGATGAGCAGGATATCATCAACAGCTGAGTAACTGTGGAGAGATAGGAGCTGGCAATTAGCCAACAGCTGAGCGGCCAGCTCAGAGAAGGAAGGGCTGAGCCCAGCCCTGACAATTAGATACTGCGTACACCACCAGAAGTGTAGTAGAAACTCTACACACTGTATTAGATACTGTGTATGCCACCTGCACTGTATTAACAACTGTACTACAGCTGCACTGTATTGTGTACACCACCAGAAGTGTAGTAGAAACTGCACATACTGTATTAGATACTGTGTACACCACCAGAAAAGTATTAGAAACTGTACTATGGCTGTACTGTATTGTGTACACCACCAGAAGTGTAGTAGAAACTGTACACACTATTAGATACTGTGTACACCACCAGAAAAAGTAGTAGAAACTGTACATTGACTGCACTGTATTGTGTACACCACTAGTAGTGTAGTAGACACTGTACACACTATATTAGATACTGTGTATGCCACCTGCACTGTATTAACAACTGTACTACAGCTGCACTGTATTGTGTACTGTGTACATCACCAGAAGTGTAGTAGAAAATGTACATACTCTATTAGATACTGTGTACACCACCAGAAAAGTAGTAGAAACTGTACTACGGCTGCACTGTATTGTGTACTGTGTACACCACCAGAAGTGTAGTAAAAACTGTACACACTGTACTAGATACTGTGTACACCACCAGAAAAGTAGTAGAAACGGTACTATGGCCGCACTGTATTGTGTACACCACCAGAAGTGTAGTAGAAACTGCACATACTGTATTAGATACTGTGTACACCACCAGAAAAGTATTAGAAACTGTACTATGGATGTACTGTATTGTGTACACCACCAGAAGTGTAGTAGAAACTGTACACACTATTAGATACTGTGTACACCACCAGAAAAAGTAGTAGAAACTGTACATTGACTGCACTGTATTGTGTACACCACTAGTAGTGTAGTAGACACTGTACACACTGTATTAGATACTGTGTACACCGCCTGAAGTGTATTAGAAACAATACACCACGGAATGCACTGTAGATATGGGATACACTGGATGCAGAGTATATATATAATATATATATATACAGTGGGGACGGAAAGTATTCAGACCCCCTTAAATTTTTCACTCTTTGTTATATTGCTAAAATCATTTAAGTTCTTTTTTTTTTTTCATCCGCAGCTGGACTCAAATGAGGGTGTAGAACCATCTAAAGGATGATCAGAAGAAATTGACAGTACCTGTTAAATATATGAGTGTCACAGCAAAGGGTCTGAATACTTAGGACCATGTGATATTTCAGTTTTTCTTTTAATAAATCTGCAAAAATGTCAACAATTCTGTGTTTTTCTGTCAATATGGGGTGCTGTGTGTACATTAATGAGGAAAAAAATGAACGTAAATGATTTTAGTAAATGGCTGCAATATAACAAAGAGTAAAAAATTTAAGGGGGTCTGAATACTTTCCGTCCCCACTGTATATGCAGTACAGCATGCTTGTTATACTCATTGTGGAACCTAAGGGGTTAATCCTCCGCATTGTGTAAAAAGGCTGTTTAATCCTATCTTCTCTGATCCTCCCCTTCTTCCACTGTCCCCAATCCATTTCCTGATAAGACAGAGCCTTTGGAGTCACTCTGCACATGCTCGGTTTGGTGTTGTATTGCTAGAGAATTTTTTTTTTCTTATGAGGGTGCATGTGATCAGGAAAGGACCAATCAGCACTGTCCAGACAGAGGGTCAGGGAACCTGCAGCCTCATAAGACAGTCAGAGTAGAATGAAAACTCCTCCAGCAAGCTTTAACCAGACACTGATAGGAAGTAACAAGGCTGCTATATACTGCTGATGAGAAAAGGTATTTAGCAGTTTATACTTACTAAAATAATTGCATTTCCATGTTCTGTGTATTGTGGGAGACCAGATATAGTGAATGCAGGGTCCTTGGCTTAGTAACACTTTAAAGTGGATGTAAACCCTCTCCTATACCCAGTAAAGTGAACAGCCTCAGATGATACACAGGGCTGAAACAAATCTCCCTACATAAGTTTTACATGCATATCTGCTGTCTAGCTTCCTATATTGTTTAGAATTCTTACATCGTGTTAGAATTTTTACTTCCTCATTCAGCTGTAGGAGTGTAGTCTTGGCTTACACTGTGTGACAGCTGATTGGAGGAAAGGCACACACCCCCACTCCACATAGGCAAAAGAACAGAAGAAGAAAAGAAGATTCCTTCAGAGATTAAAGAACGTGAGAGTGTGAAGACGCAGTCGCAGTTGCTGCTACTGACGACTCCTGTCTTGACCCCCCTAGAAATTGGAAAAAGTGGGACTATTCCGGTACTCAAATATTAGTGTATCATAATGAGGTAAGGATATATTAAAAAGCCTTATAAAAATATATAAATTTTAATCAAAACAACAAGATAAAATACAGTTACAATTACACTTGCAATTATAGACAACATCACTCCATACCATCATAAAGGGGAAATACCACACAAACAAAGCACGTGGATTCCGCAAATTTTGGATGAGAAGTATATGTGGAGCTTTAAATCTCGACTGGTTTCGTGGTTAAACACCGCTTCCTCAGGAGAAGCAATCTAGAACATGATGTAACATAGTTTTAGCATATACAGGTGAATACAAAAAATATACAAAAAATTATTGCAACAACATTGTTTAGCAAGGATAATCAAATACATCATAAACGTATAGTAGAAAAAAGGACAAGCTCATCCAATCAGGCGTTTTCCGTAAGTATGCAGAACCCAATAAAAATCCCCCCGCGGCGGACACAGGGGATGACAGACAGCCTCTGATGGATAAGAGTATAATTAACCAAACTGTAAGCATCTCAGTGCCAGTGGGATCCTAAAGGGGTGTGCCATAACCGTAAGATTATAGAGAGCCTTCAGTGGTTATATAGGAAATAAGTCTAAGATCCAAGGGAATAAGGAGGGGGGGGAGAAGGGGTTGAGGAAGGGAAGAGGAGGGAGGGGAAAAAAGGGGGGGGGGGAGAGAGGGGTGGGGGGAAAGGAGGGGTGGGGGGGAAGGAGGGATGGAAGGGGGGGAAAGGGGAGGAAGGGGGGGAAAGGGGAGGGAGGGGGGGAAAGCGGGGGGAGGGTAGGGATAGGGGGGGGAACGGGGGGGGGATGGGGGGGGAGGGAAGGAGTAAAGGGAAGGAACAAGAGATAGATTAAATAAACCAGACCACCACCAAAAGAAGGAGGGGATACTAAGGGCTCAAAATGATAGTTAAAAAACAGGGCTACATACTGGTAACGGGTGCTGGCACTCACCAACTATACCTTCAGAGCTGTGCTGTGACAAGACAAGCCCTCTGCTAATCTATTTATAGCAACCAACCCGATACAAATTTCAGGCTGCCTTTATCTCCCGTCTCTAATAACTTCTTCTCAGAAGTTATTATGCTGATAACAGAGGAACAAAACAGCAGAAAGACACAGTGCTTTGGAGAGAGGTAAGAAAACATTACAGATATATGTGCCAAGGTCAAATTTCATGAATCAAGTTTACATCCACTTTAAGCTCTTTTCGTGTGTTTGCATCCATCGCAGACCCCCTGAACCTAGACTGCCAAATTGTCAGTAAACTTCTTGGGACCAGTCACTCGCTTTCTGGGATTTACGCTGTGAGACTCCCAGACCTAAAACCTCCACGGAAACCGAACTCATCCCCTACTCTGTTTTTCCCTAAACCTCCGGTACTTACCACTAGGGATGAGCTTCGAGTTCGAGTCGAACTCATCTTCGACTCGAACATTGGCTGTTCGCAAGTTCACCGAACAGCGAACAATTTGGGGTGTTCGCGGCAAATTCGAATGCCGCGGAACACCCTTTAAAAGTCTATGGGAGAAATCAAAAGTGCTAATTTTAAAGGCTAATATGCAAGTTATTGTCATAAAAAGTGTTTGGGGACCTGGGTCCTGCCCCAGGGGACATGGATCAATGCAAAAAAAAGTTTTAAAAACGGCCGTTTTTTCAGGAGCAGTGATTTTAATAATGCTTAAAGTCAATCAATAAAAGTGTAATATCCCTTTAAATTTCGTACCTGGGGGGTGTCTATAGTGTGCCTGTAAAGGGGCGCATGTTTCCTGTGTTTAGAACAGTCTGACAGCAAAATGACATTTTGAAGGAAAAAACTCATTTAAAACTACTCGCGGCTATTGCATTGCCGACAATACACATAGAAGTTCATTGATAAAAACGGCATGGGAATTCCCCAAAGGGGAACCCCGAACCAAAATAAAAAAAAAAAAATGACGTGGGAGTCCCCCTAAATTCCATACCAGGCCCTTCAGGTCTGGTATGGATATTAAGGGGAACCCCGGCCAAAATTTAAAAAAAAAAATGACGTGGGGTTCCCCCTAAATTCCATACCAGACCCTTCAGGTCTGGTATGGATTTTAAGGGGAACCCCGCGCCAAAAAAAAAAAAAAAAACGGCGTGGGGTCCCCCCAAAAATCCATACCAGACCCTTATCCGAGCACGCAACCTGGCAGGCCGCAGGAAAAGAGGGGGGGACGAGAGTGCGGCCCCCCCTCCCTCCTGAACCGTACCAGGCCACATGCCCTCAACATTGGGAGGGTGCTTTGGGGTAGCCCCCCAAAACACCTTGTCCCCATGTTGATGAGGACAAGGGCCTCATCCCCACAACCCTGGCCGGTGGTTGTGGGGGTCTGCGGGCGGAGGGCTTATCGGAATCTGGAAGCCCCCTTTAACAAGGTGACCCCCAGATCCCGCCCCACCCTGTGTGAAATGGTAAGGGGGTACATAAGTACCCCTACCATTTCACGAAAAAAGTGTCAAAAATGTTAAAAATGACAAGAGACAGTTTTTGACAATTCCTTTATTTAAATAACATTTTTATTGTTATATTTTTATTACAAGATTACATAGTATATACCATCGTTCAAAGTCGTACAAGTTATTAAAACATTCAATACTAAAAGAAAGAAAGAGGGGGGAGAAGGGAAGAAGGGTGAAGAAGGGGGGGGGGGAGGTGGTTATTACATTGTTTTGTTTACTTGTTCAAGGTGGGTCCTCCCAACGGTGCCACAGCTCCCATACTTTGTTGTGTGCTTCCAGCTTGTCCTGAATTCTGGCCGTCATCTTCTCCATCGACTCCACATCTTTAATCCTGGCGTATAGGGCTTCAGGAGTGGGGGGAGAGGTTTTTTTCCAATTTAGGGCGATGAGGCAGCGTGCCGCTGTGAGAATATGACGCATTAACTTTTTGTATGCCTTAGGGATTTTTGGTTGTAGGACTCCTAGAAGAAAGAGCTTGGGGGTCATGGGAACCTGAACCTCCAAAAGACCGGTCAGCAATTGGTGGACTTCAGTCCAATAGGGGGCAATCAATGGACAGCTCCAGTATATGTGGAGGAGTGTACCCCTTTCTTTCTGACATCGCCAGCAGCGGTCGGGACTTGAGGGGTATATGGTATGGAGGGTGTCCGGAGTCATATACCAGTATAGGAGAATTTTATAAGTATTCTCCTTGTATAGGGTGCATAGGGAACTTTTTGCCGCCTGGGTCCATATCGTCTGCCATTGCTCCATGGGAAGTTCCTCCTCGAGGGCTTTTTCCCATCTGATCATATAAGCATGTTTACCTTTAGTTTCTAGTGGGTAGGCATTTATTATTTTGTAAATATCAGAGATTAGGCCCTTCTGGGCTGTGCCTCCCATAATCAGGTTTTCGAAAGGCGTTGGAGGGGAGAACTGTAGGTCAGACGCTATGGACAGGGCATAATGGCGTATTTGCAGGTAGCTGTAGAAGGCCTGGCGTGGAAGGTCATATTTGGTTTGAAGATCAGAGTAGGGCAATAATCTGCGGGTTCTTGGGTCTACTATGTGTCCGTAGTGGAAGAGGTTCCGCGACGACCACGGGTGAGACATCTGGCGAGTGAGGCTGTCCGGAATTTTGGGGTTATAGATGAAGGATGTTAGGACTGATTTTTCTGAGGACAATTCATGGACTTTTGATAATTTGTTCCACAGTCGGCGAAGGTGGGACACTGTTCCCAGTGAGCGCTCGGGGGGGACCTCCGCCCTCGCGCTCCACAATAGATTATTAGGGTGGGTCGGGGCCAACCATATTTTTTCAATCTCCGTCCACCTATTGTAGGACCGTTGGGTAAACCAGGAGGCTATGGTACGTAGTTGGGTGGCTTGATAGTATTTGATGAGGTTGGGGAACGCGAGACCTCCATCTGAGCGTGCCGCCATCATCACCGACCGAGGAATTCTATGTCTTTTGTAGTTCCAGGTAAATTTAAAAAGGTCAGATTGTAGTTTACTCAGGTGGCTGTGGGGGACAGGGATGGGTAGAGTTTGGAAAAGGTAGAGCAGTTTCGGGAGGATTGTCATCTTAATCGACGCGATCCGACCTAGTAAGGAGATATGGTGTTTTTTCCATGATGTTAGCAGGGCTCTGATGGAGCGGTATATGGGGGGAAAGTTTTCCTGGTATAAAGTGTTAAATTTTGTAGTGATGTGTACCCCTAGGTATTTCAAGGAAGTAGTTTTCCAGTGATAAGTGAAGTTTGCTTTTAGGTGTGTTGTTTCCTTGTCTGAGATGTTGATTGGAAGGGCCTCTGATTTAGAGGTATTAATTTTATAGCCCGAGAGGGCTCCATATTTGTCCAGTTCTGCGTGTAAGTTTGGCAGGGAGATTCGAGGTTGGGTCAGGGTAAGGATCACGTCGTCTGCGAACAGCGAGATCTTGAACTCCCGCCCCCTAACGGAGACCCCCCGAATATCCTGATTACCTCGGATAGAGGCCGCCAGGGGTTCAACACATAATGCAAATAGCAGGGGTGATAATGGGCATCCCTGTCGGGTGCCGTTTGTTATCGAGAAAGCTGGAGAAATGGCAAAGGGAGTTCTGACCTGTGAAGAGGGATTTGTATAGAGATGTTTAATGGCTCTCAAGAATGGTCCCCGAAATCCCACGTGTTGTAGTGTGGCGAACAGGAAGGGCCACCCAAGTCGGTCAAAGGCCTTTTCGGCATCTAGGCTAAGTAGCAGAGCTGCCGTTTTCTCCCTATTCGCCACATCCACCAGATCAATCACCTTCCTGGTGTTGTCTCCTGCCTGCCTAAGGGGGACAAAGCCCACTTGGTCCTTGTGAACTAGGGATGGGAGGATCATGTTCAACCGGATTGATAGTAGTTTAGTGAAAATTTTTAGGTCTGAGTTCAGCAGGGCAATAGGTCTATAGTTGGCACATAGGGTAGGGTCTTTTTCTGGCTTAGGGATCAGAGTGATAAACGAGCGTTGCATGTCTGACGGGATGGGGGAGTCTCGGAAGAAGGCGTTGAAGAGTTTGCACATATGTGGTAAGAGGATGGGGAGGACTGCTTTGTAGTATTCGTAGGGTAGTCCGTCTGGTCCGGGGGCCTTGCGTGATGGGAGTGTCTTTATAGTCTGTTCTATTTCCTCTTCAGTGATTGGCATGTTTAAGGTTGTCAGGTCAGAGTTTTGGAGCTGAGGGACTCCGCTCTCTGCCAAATAGCGCTGCATTCGGTGGAGAAGGTCTGGAGGAGCGGGGTTACTAGGGATATTAGGATTGTTGTAGAGGTCCCGATAGTATTCCGCAAAAGTATCAGCAATGTCCTTGGGGTGGGATAGTAGGGAACCTGATTTAGTCTTAATTTGGTGTGGTGTGGATATGTGGGAGGTATCGCGTAGTTTTTTCGCTAGTAAGGAGTGTGCTTTGTTGCCTTTATCATAATATAACTGTCTTAGTCTGAGGATGGCTTTTTCTACCCGCCCCATTGCCAAATCGCTCAATGTTGTTCGCAGTTTTACGACTTTTTTAAGGAGGGTTAGAGTTGGTGACTGTTGTAGTTGGTTTTCTAAAGCCCTAAGTTCTTTTTCGGTTTGAAGTTTTGTGGCCAGGGCATCTTTTTTCATAGCAGAGGACAGTGCCATGCATCTGCCTCGGACCACGGCCTTATGGGCTTCCCATAGTGTAGATGTAGATATGTCAGGGGTATTGTTCTCTGCAAAATAGTGAGTGAGAGTGGATAATAATTCTGTTTTCGATGGTATGTGCTGGAGGAGGAATGTGTTTAGTTTCCAATTGTATGGTCTATAGGCGGTGGAACCTAGTTCTAATTTAAGTGATATAGGTGCGTGATCGGACCATGAGATCGGTAGTATTTTTGCTTCTTTTGTGTGTCTAAGCGCAGTATTATTTAGGAAGAAGTAGTCGATGCGTGAGTGTGTTTTGTGGGGAGCTGAATAGAACGTGTATTGCCGGTCACCAGGGTGGAGAGCCCTCCAGGCATCGAAGAGAGCATAGCGTCTGGAGAGTCTGCGGAAGAGCTTCGAGTCTCGTAAGGCACGAGCCGGTATTGCCCTGGGGCCCACCACCTGACGATCCGCAGTTGTTGAGTGAGTTAGATTAAAATCGCCCCCCACTACTAGTATCTCATGGTCAGATTTAAAAAGTCGGGTAAATACTTTAGTCAGAAAGTTATATTGTTTAATATTGGGGGTATAGAGGGTGCAGAGAGTAAGTGCCTGTTTTTGCCACTGTCCTTGAAGGATGACAAAGTGGCCATGTGGATCGGTATATTGCGCCGTACATTTAAAGGGGGATCCATTTTTAATGAGGATGGCGACCCCTGCCCGTTTATGTGGACCTGAAGAATGATATATTTGGGAGAAATGCTTGGATGCGAATGAGAATGAGCCCCCTTTATCAAAGTGTGTTTCTTGGACAAAGACAATATCTGCTCCAGATTGTTTAAATTCCCTCATCGCCAGATGTCTCTTTTTATCAGAATTTAGGCCGTGAACGTTTAAGGATAGGATCTTAGCCATAGTGTTGGTCGGGGAAGGGTGGTTGTCTTACCTGATGTGGAGAGGATGTTCGGAAGGCGGTGGGTTGGCTGTGCACATGCCCCGAGGGAGGAGCCAGGTGGATTCCACGGTTTGTCCGTTGAGTCACATAATGGTGGATAGGTGGGGGGGGGGGAGAAGGGTAGAGAGGGGGAGGGAAAGGGAGAGAGAAGAAGAAAGAGAAACATGTGATTAGTACAAATCATACGGGTATAAATTCGGTCAATTATCAAACGACCTCGAGAGGCAAAAAGGCCTAGGTCAATACGGGATTCCAAGGATCCCCCCAACTGCGGCCCAGAAGGACCCGTCGGGTGGATGCAAGGGAACCCCGACTTGGTCATAGAAAACACAAACTGTGAAATAACTATAACTGCTATCAGCTAACCAAGAGGGGGGTGGTCAGGAGTGATATCTCCTACTCTCTCGAATCTCCGTGGAGATGTGCCCGTAATGTAAACTAAAGTATAAACTGAGGGCGCAACAAGAGGGGGACTAAGTAAACTATAATGTCCAGGGCAAAATCACCAGTATTATCTGGTGGTCAATAAAGGCCATTGGAAGGCATCCTAAAGATGCTGTCGGTACATCTGGAGTCAGCCGTTTCCGTGCTTGGTATTCTTGCGTGATGCATCTTTGTTTCGGGATCTGTTGGATGAGGAAACTTTCTGCCAAGTTGCGGGTGGTGCAGGAGGATTGGTGATCAGGTCCCATTCTGGGAGACGGGGGACGGATATTCCCACTGTATTGCAGAAGGCTTGTATGTCCTCCGGATAACGTAAAACCGCAGATCTGCCTTGGTTTTTGGCTGTAAGGCTGAAGGGGAAACCCCAGCGGTAGGGGATATTTTCTTCTTGTAAGATGCGTAGTAGTGGTTGAAGGAGTCTTCGCTTCTGTAACGTGATCCATGAGAGATCAGGGTATAGCTGCACCTGAGCATTTTTGTAAGTCACTCTGCGTGCTAAGCGAGCTTGTCGCATAATGTCCTCTTTCAAGGGGTAAGAGTTAATCCTGCAGATAATGTCTCTTGGTTGCGTAGTGGCATTTTTGGGTCGCAAGGCTCGATGGGCTCTGTCCATTTCTATGAACTTGGTGACTGGTTCTCCCAGGAGATTGTTAAACACGTCTTGTAGAATGTGTTGAATGTCTTCTGGGCCATCAACTTCTGGGATTCCTCTCACCCGTATGTTGTTCCTGCGTCCTCTGTTGTCCAAGTCTTCCACATGGCGCTGCATGTCTCTTAGCATGGTGTGGTGGTCTGCTCCCTGGAGTTGGGTTCTGTGGACTGCAAGCTTGGTCTCTTGGATTTCTTCTTCGGCCATTTCAACTCTGTCGGCTAGGTGTTTGAGGCCTGACTGGAGCACTTGTATTTCCGAGCGACACGTGGACTTTACGTCTTCTATTAACTGTCGGAAGTCCTCTTTAGTGGGGATTGCTTGCAAATAGGTTTGCCATTGTGGGGGTGCTGGTTGGGGGTGCTCTGGTAGCGCGGACCACTGCGCCGAGGGTGTGCGGGGTGGTAAAGGTGGTGGGTCTGACGCGGTGAGGCCCAAAGCCTGGTGTGCAGTTCCCAGTGGGGAGTCCCAGGGTTCACTCCAGGTTGGAGTCTGGGCAGAGGGGGTGGCCCTTGTGGCATCCATTCTCTGGGAGCGGGGGTCTGGTAGATTCACTTTTTGGGCATAGGTGGCCTGTGGTATTGTCCAGTCTCTGGGCAAGTCAAGTGCCTGTGGGAGCGCCATTTTTTGGGCCTTTGGTGGTGGTGAAGCAGGCTCTATGCTGTTATGGGATGCTGTGTTCGCTGCAGGTTCCGGAATGGTGCAGTTAGCTGGGTGCATGGGGGCTGGCAGGGCTGGAAAGTCCATGGAGAGGACTGAGGAGGTTGGGGAGTCTGGTTCAGTGCCGTGCAGACATGGGTCTGATGCTGTTCTCAGCAAGCGGGGGAACGCTTCTGAGCACTGAGTGTATTGCTGGGGGAGGGAGGGCGGCATGGTGTCCTGAGGGCCTTGCTGCGATGCCTCATGAGGTGGTGATCTGGATGGGGGACTCACCGCTCCCGGATTACGGAGTCCGGTTGTGCTGTCCAGTGGAGCAGGTCCGGGATCTATAGGTGTCCGCTGTGGTGAGTGAGGCGTTGGGGAGTTCCGGGCGGATCTCTGAAGGTAGGCCGCAGAGGGATCCGGCGCCATCTTGGCTGTTCCGGTCTGTGGCATGTCCGTCGGCGGAAAGAAGGACCGGAGGTCTGAGGAGGATCCCGGAGGGGGTAAGGATGATCCCCTGGCTGCCGCGGATCTGGTGGTCCTGGATTTGCCCATATGAGTGCTGTGTGGAGTCCCCTATGCGCCGTTTTTTCCCGGGCTGAGAGAGAGCAGAGGAATCAGGCTGCCATTCAGTGCGGCTTCCGGTCACGCCCCCTCCTTTATTTAAATGTTTCTTCTTTCTTCTATCTTCCTTCATCTTCTGGTTCTTCTGGTTCTTCTGGCTCTTCTGGTTCTTCCTCCGGCGTTCTCGTCCAGCATCTCCTCCGCGGCGTCTTCTATCTTCTTCTCCTCGGGCCGATCCGCACCCATGGCATGGGGGGGAGGCTCCCGCTCTTCTCTTCTTCTTTTCTTCTCTTCTTCTTTTCTTCTTTTCTTCTCCGGGCCGCTCCGCAATCCATGCTGGCATGGAGGGAGGCTCCCGCTGTGTGACGGCGCTCCTCGTCTGACAGTTCTTAAATAACGGGGGGGGGGCCACCCGGTGACCCCGCCCCCCTCTGACGCACGGTGACTTGACGGGACTTCCCTGTGACGTCACAGGGAATGCCACAGGGAAGTCCCGTCAAGTCACTGTGCGTCAGAGGGGGGCGGGGTCACCGGGTGGCCCCGCCCCCCCGTTATTTAAGAACTGTCAGACGAGGAGCGCCGTCACACAGCGGGAGCCTCCCTCCATGCCAGCATGGATTGCGGAGCGGCCCGGAGAAGAAAATGAAGAAGAGAAGAAAAGAAGAAGAGAAGAGCGGGAGCCTCCCCCCCATGCCATGGGTGCGGAGCGGCCCGAGGAGAAGAAGACAGAAGACGCCGCGGAGGAGATGCTGGACGAGAACGCCGGAGGAAGAACCAGAAGAGCCAGAAGAACCAGAAGAACCAGAAGATGAAGGAAGATAGAAGAAAGAAGAAGCATTTAAATAAAGGAATTGTCAAAAACTGTCTCTTGTCATTTTTAACATTTTTGACACTTTCTTCGTGAAATGGTAGGGGTACTTATGTACCCCCTTACCATTTCACACAGGGGGGGGGGCGGGATCTGGGGGTCCCCTTGTTAAAGGGGGCTTCCAGATTCCGATAAGCCCCCCGCCCGCAGACCCCCACAACCACCGGCCAGGGTTGTGGGGATGAGGCCCTTGTCCTCATCAACATGGGGACAAGGTGTTTTGGAGGGCTACCCCAAAGCACCCTCCCAATGTTGAGAGCATGTGGCCTGGTACGGTTCAGGAGGGAGGGGGGGCCGCACTCTCGTCCCCCCCTCTTTTCCTGCGGCCTGCCAGGTTGCGTGCTCGGATAAGGGTCTGGTATGGATTTTTGGGGGGACCCCACGCCGTTTTTTTTTTTTTTTTTGGCGCAGGGTTCCCCTTAAAATCCATACCAGACCTGAAGGGTCTGGTATGGAATTTAGGGGGAACCCCACGTCATTTTTTTTTTTTAATTTTGGCCGGGGTTCCCCTTAATATCCATACCAGACCTGAAGGGCCTGGTATGGAATTTAGGAGGACTCCCACGTCATTTTTTTTTTTAAATTTTGGTTCGGGGTTCCCCTTTGGGGAATTCCCATGCCGTTTTTATCAATGAACTTCTATGTGTATTGTCGGCAATGCAATAGCCGCGAGTAGTTTTAAATGAGTTTTTTCCTTCAAAATGTCATTTTGCTGTCAGACTGTTCTAAACACAGGAAACATGCGCCCCTTTACAGGCATACTATAGACATCCCCCAGCTACGAAATTTAAAGGGATATTACACTTTTATTGTTTGACTTTAAGCATTATTAAAATCACTGCTCCTGAAAAAACGGCCGTTTTTAAAACTTTTTTTTGCATTGATCCATGTCCCCTGGGGCAGGACCCAGGTCCCCAAACACTTTTTATGACAATAACTTTCATATAAGCCTTTAAAATTAGCACTTTTGATTATTCATGTTCGTGTCCCATAGACTTTAACGGTGTTCGCATGTTCGAACGAACTTTTTTCCTGTTCGCATGTTCTGGTGCGAACCGAACAGGGGGGTGTTCGGCTCATCCCTACTTACCACTTACAGCAACAGTAAAGGGACCACTGTGGCAACAAGACCAGAAAGAACTGATACATCAAACCTTGCAAGGTGTCAGCACCAAGATTCGGGCTGTCAAGACTCAGCAAAACTCACCTGAGACAGCCCTTACCTGGGAAAGATGGTGGTTTGCTCATTTTTTAAACACCTGTCTTAACACACTAACAATCTGAGCTCATGATTGCAGCTCATACCTTGGGTTCTACTGCTTGACTCAATTTATATCTGCTTTGTATTTTACTGTATATGATTTGGCTTGTACTGACCCTGTTTTCTCTTCGCTGCTGATTGTGTACCGTTCAGGCTTTGATTTACCTGTGTGTGACCTGGCTTGTCTTGACTATGCCTCTGCCTGACCCCCCTGTGTGAGCAGACTCACGGTTACAACTCAGGCTGTTGTAACCTGCTTCTGCTATGCATCAGTCTCATTGCTGTTCTATTTACATCTGCAGCAGTGCATCACAAGTACCAGCAATCCTGCCTACAGATCTGCTCATGGTGTATGCTATTTATTACTGAACTACCTGCATAATTCAAGCACATCTGAACTGTTGCAGTATAACTTGTATAACAGATACAAGAAGTAATCTCATAGCTTGTTTTTTATTGTTTTTATGGGGGATAATGATTTGGATGGGGTTGGATGACACAAACAATGAATGGGACAACTTTCTTTCTCTGTACAAAGTAAGGATCCTAGACCGCTCTTCCTCCCAGACACCTTCAGTCCTTCAGGATGACACAAGGTAAATGCCTGTAACATTATCCCTAGGGTTGCCACCTTTTCATCAAGTCAAACCCAAACACTTTAACTACTTCAGCCCCGGAAGAATTTACCCTCTTCCATTTTCTATGATACGCACTGCGTCGCTTTAACTGACAATTGCGCGGTCATGCGACGTTGTACCCAAACAAAATGTATGTCCTTTTTTTCCCGCAAATAGAGCTTTCTTTTGGGGGTATTTGATCAACTCTGTGTTTTGTTTTTTTTTTTGCACTATAAACAAAAGCACCAGAGCCCCTTACATCAGATGTGACACCAGAGCCCCCTTACATCAGATGTGACACCAGAGCCCCCTTACATCTGGTGCCCTACATCTGGAGCTCCCCCTTACATCTGTTGCCCCCACCAGATCCCCCTTACATCTGGTGCTCCCACCATAGCTCCCTCTTACATCTGGTGCCCCTACCAGAGCCCCCCCTTACATCTGGTGCCCCACCAGAGCCTCCCTTACATCTGGTGCCCCCACTAGATCTCCCCTTACATCAGACATGACACCAGAGCCCCCTTACATCAGATATGACACAAGAGCCTCCCCCCCCTACATGATATGACACCAGAGCCCCCCCTTACATGAGATATGACACCAGAGCCCCCCCTTGCATCAGATGTGACACCAGAGCCCCCTTACATCTGGTACCCTACATCTGGAGCTCCCCTTTACATCTGTTGCCCCACCAGAGCTCCCTTACATCTGGTGCGCCCACCATAGCTCCCTCTTACATCTGGTGCCCCCACCAGAGCTCCCCCTTACATCTGGTGCCCCACCAGAGCCTCCCTTGCATCGGTGCCCCCACTAGATCTCCCCTTACATCAGATATGACACCAGAGCCCCCTTACATCAGATATGACACAAGAGCTCCCCCTTACACGAGATAAGACACCAGAGCCCCCCTTACACGAGATATGACACCAGAGCCCCCCTTACATCAGATGTGACACCAGAGCCCCCTTACATCAGATGTGAAACCAGAGCCCCCTTACATCAGATATGACACCAAAGCCCCCCTTACATGAGATGTGACACCAGAGCCCCCTTACATCAGATATGACACCAGAGCCCCCCTTACATCAGATGTGACACCAGAGCCCCCTTACATCAGATATGACACCAGAGCCCCCCTTTCATTAGATGTGACACCAGAACCTCCTTACATCTGGTGCCCTCACCAGAGCTCCCCTTTACATCTGGTGACCCCACCAGAGCTCCCCCTTATATCTGGTGCCCCCACCAGAGCCCCCCCTTACATCTGGTGCCCTCACTAGATCTTTCCTTACATCAGATATGACACCAGAGCCCCCTTACATCAGATATGACACCAGAGCCCCCCATACATCAGATGTGACACCAGAGCCCCTCTTACATCAGATGTGTCACCAGAGCCCCCCCTTTACACCAGATGTGTCACCAGAGCCCCCCCCTTACATGAGATATGACACCAGAGCCTCCCTTACATCAGATGTGACACCAGAGCCCCCCTTACATCATATATGAAACTAGAGCCCCCTTACATCAGATGTGAAACCAGAGCCCCCTTACATCAGATATGACACCAGAGCCCCCTTACACAAGATGTGACACCAGAGCCCCCTTACATCAGATATGACACCAGAGCCCCTCCCTTACATCAGATGTGACACCAGAGCCTCCTTACATCAGATATGACACGAGAGCCCCCCTTACAATAGATGTGACATCAGAGCCCCCTTACATCTGGTGCCCTCACCAGAGCTCCCCCTTACATCTGGTGCCCCCACCAGAGCCCCCTTACATCTGGTGCCCCCACCAGAGCCCCCCCTTACATCTGGTGCCCCCACCAGAGCCCCCCTTACATCTGGTGCCCCCACTAGAGCTCCCCTTACATCAGATATGACCTCAGAGCCCCCTTACATCAGATATGACACCAGAGCCCCCCTTACATCAGATGTGACACCAGAGCCCCCCCCTTACATCTGTGCCCCCACCAGAGCTCCCTCTTACATCTGGTGTCCCCACCAGAGCTCCCCCTTAGATCTGTGCCCCCACCAGAGCCTCCCTTACATCAGGTGCCCCCACCAGAGCCCCCCTACATCTGTGCCCCCACCAGAGCTTCCTCTTACATCTGGTGCCCCCACCAGAGCTCCCTCTTACATCTGGTGCCCCCACCAGAGCTCCCCCTTAGATCTGGTGCCCCCACTAGATCTCCCCTTACATCTGGTGCCCCCACTAGATCTCCCCTTACATCAGATATGACACCAGAAACCCCTTACATCAGATATGACACCAGAGCCCCCCCTTACATGACATATGAAACCAGAGCCCCCCTACATCAGATGTGACACCAGAGCCCCCCCTTACATCAGATGTGTCACCAGAGCTCCCCCTTACATCAGATGTGTCACCAGAGCCCACCTTACATCAGATATGACACCAGAACCCCCCTTACATCAGATATGACACCAGAACCCCCCTTACATCAGATGTGACACCAGAGCCCCCCTTACATCAGATGTGAAACCAGAGACCCCTTACATCAGATATGACACCAGAGCCCCCCCCCTACATGGGATGTGACACCAGAGCCCCCTTACATCAGATATGACACCAGAGCCCCCCTTACATCAGATATGACACCAGAGCCCCCCCTTACATCAGATATGACACCAGAGCCCCCCCTTACATCAGATGTGACACCAGAGCCCCCCCTTACATTAGATGTGACACCAGAGCTCCCCTTACATCAGATATGACACCAGAGCCCCCTTACATCAGATATGACACCAGAGCCCCCCCTTACATGAGATGTGACATCAGATGTGACACCAGAGCCCCCCCTTACATCAGATGTGTCACCAGAGCTCCCCCTTACATCAGATGTGTCACCAGAGCCCCCCTTACATCAGATATGACACCAGAACCTCCCTTACATCAGATGTGACACCAGAGCCCCCCTTACATCACATGTGAAACCAGAGCCCCCTTACATCACATGTGAAACCAGAGACCCCTTACATCAGATATGACACCAGAGCCCCCCCTTACATGGGATGTGACACCAGAGCCCCCTTACATCAGATATGACACCAGAGCCCCCCTTACATCAGATATGACACCAGAGCCCCCCCTTACATCAGATATGACACCAGAGCCCCCCTTACATCAGATGTGACACCAGAGCCCCCCTTACATTAGATGTGACACCAGAGCTCCCCTTACATCAGATAGGACACCAGAGCCCCCTTACATCAGATATGACACCAGAGCCCCCCTTACATGAGATGTGACATCAGATGTGACACCAGAGTCCCCCTTACATCAGATGTGACACCAGAGCCCCCCTTTCCCTATGTACTCACTCACTAACTGCAAAGAAGTTCCTCATTTCTCTTTCCAGGCTGCACATACTCTGTGTTCGTTCCTCGGCAGTGCTGCTGAGACTTTTCAGTGAGTGCTGCTCTCTATTGCCCCCTGCAGGCTGGGGGGAGGAGAACACCTAATCCTCGCTCCAGCTATGAGCCCCCTTACATCAGATATGACACCAGAGCCCCCTTACACAAGATGTGACACCAGAGCCCCCTTACATCAGATATGACACCAGAGCCCCTCCCTTACATCAGATGTGACACCAGAGCCTCCTTACATCAGATATGACACGAGAGCCCCCCTTACAATAGATGTGACATCAGAAACATCAGAGCCCCCTTACATCTGGTGCCCTCACCAGAGCTCCCCCTTACATCTGGTGCCCCCACCAGAGCCCCCTTACATCTGGTGCCCCCACCAGAGCCCCCCCTTACATCTGGTGCCCCCACCAGAGCCCCCCTTACATCTGGTGCCCCCACTAGAGCTCCCCTTTTTTTTTAAGCTGTAAAAAAAAACCCAGGACCAGTGGGTTCTGAGAGACGTTTTTCAGGTGTAAAAATGCTCTAACGCTGAAAAACGCTCAAAAACGCTCAAAAACGTCATTCACCAGCGTTTTTGAGCGTTTTTGATCCTTTGAAAAAAAAAAAAAAAATGTGAAAAAAAAAAAAACGCTCAAAAACGCTAACGCGGAAAAACGTGGAAAAACGCAGAAAAACGCTAAAAAACGCTATTGCAAAAATGCTGAAAAACGCTGAAAAAAGTTTAAAAAAAATCACTGCAAAGATACTGGCGTTTTCATAACGTTTTTTTAACAGCCTGTGTGCATGAGGGCTAAATGTGAACGATCAGGGCCTAACAGGCTAACACAACAGCAATTATGGAAGACTCAGCATATTTTATAGGTATAAGGAAGCCCAGGTTTTGCTCAACCATGTCCCTTAAGACCCTCCAACTTTCATGTTTGGCCACACCCACTTTTTTGCAGGTCACTGCCTCCCTGTCATATCCCTCATTCTCAAGCTCGAAAGTTGTGAGGTATGTTTTGTATGTATGAACTCTGCACAGTACCACTTCTGTTGTCTGGTATGCTGGGTTAACAATAAATCAGTGAGTGTGCTGCCTTCCACAAGATGGTGCCCTTTGCTCCCGCCCAGTAAGTTTGGTTACTACAGTGCACCACCCTGTGGTAGGCAGTCCAATGGCAGAGAGCACTGACTGTTGTGTTCTGGTGGGGTGGGAGGTTTGGCAATCCCCCTGTTAGAACACAATAGCACAGCGGGGAAGATCGCTGCACTAACACCACATGTGTTAGTACAGTGATCTGTCAGGTTTTTTCATTCAGCCAGTACCAGGCTTTAGACTGGACAATAGCCAACCTTCCTGGGCAATCTTCATAAAAACTGGAAGAAGGCAAAACCGAACTCAGGTTTCAATTTTCAAGAGAATCTGAGAAAATAGAATTAAGGATGTTATTGCTTACTATGAGGAACACATAGCTTTTCCTTTTTGATATGAATTTGGTGCAATTTCTTTTATTTAAAAAGACTTTTATTTAGTACCTGCTGCCAGGGCCGATCCTAGGGTCACAGATGCCTGGGTGCAGAAATATTTCTGGCGCCCCTACATGGGCGTGGTCATCTTACCAACTCCTCCCCTTTACAAATGTCTCTATGGCAAAGACTCAAACACATAAATGCTCCCCTAAGAAGTCTTCGTTACCCTGGGATCCTCCCATGATCTTTTAAAAATAAAGAAAATACAGGAAGAGCGTACACTAATGAGAGCTGGAGGGGAGTCTCTCTGATGCACACAGAGAGGGCTTCTGTTAGAGAGTCTGTTAGAAAGAGCCCCCAGACATAGTACAGGAGATGGTCAGAGACTGCAGACCTGATACAAGAGACGGTTAGAGACTGCAGACATATTACAAGAGATGGTCAGAGACTGCAGACATGATACAAGAGACGGTCAGAGACTGCAGACATGAGACAAGAGACGGTCAGAGACTGCAGACATGAGACAAGAGATGGTCAGAGACTGCAGACATGAGACAAGAGACGGTCAGAGACTGCAGACATGAGACAAGAGACGGTCAGAGACTGCAGACATGAGACAAGAGATGGTCAGAGACTGCAGACATGATACAAGAGATGGTCAGAGACTGCAGACATGATACAAGAGATGGTCAGAGACTGCAGACATGATACAAGAGATGGTCAGAGACTGCAGACATGATACAAGAGATGGTCAGAGACTGCAGACATGATACAAGAGATGGTCAGAGACTGCAGACATGATACAAGAGATGGTCAGAGACTGCAGACATGATACAAGAGATGGTCAGAGACTGCAGACATGATACAAGAGATGGTCAGAGACTGCAGACATGATACAAGAGATGGTCAGAGACTGCAGACATGATACAAGAGATGGTCAGAGACTGCAGACATGATACAAGAGATGGTCAGAGACTGCAGACATATTACA
Organism: Aquarana catesbeiana; assembly: GCF_042186555.1. Lineage (NCBI taxonomy): Eukaryota > Metazoa > Chordata > Amphibia > Anura > Ranidae > Aquarana > Aquarana catesbeiana. The sequence continues at coordinate 165,422,341 of NC_133332.1, read as the reverse complement.
GGAGACGTCAGACTGCAGACATATTACAGGAGATGGTCAGAGACTACAGACAGGTTACAGGAGATGATCAGAGACTGCAGACATACTACAGGAGATGGTCAGAGACTGCAGATATACAACGGTTCCTCTCATCAGGAGACAGCTCACTCGGAATTGCCCGTGGCAACTCTGCTGGGTAGATCTGTATTCTGGCATTGACTCCATTCCTTTCTCCACCAGGGATGGCGCTAGGCTGTGTGGCTTTCCCTCTGGTGGTGCAGGGCAGCGGGGTTCTCTCTCTTATGGTGTTCCCTCAGCACTGTGCTCTCCCTCTGAAATCCTGGGTGCACTTCCCTGAAAGCTTTCCTGGGCTCCTGTGTCTCTCTCTCTCCCATTCAGCTGGGCATGCTGTGTGGGATGCAGTTTCCGTGTTACAGTGGGGCCGCCAGCCCTTGGGACTACATGTCCCACAATCCTCTTCTCTGCTCCTTTTTTTTATGAAGACAGGGGAAGAAACACAGTGGGTGGCTGTGCTGGCAAGCGCTGCTCACTAGTACAGCAGCACGAGGGGGGTGGGGGAGAGCTGGCTCTCTCCACACAGAGACAGTCACTCCGATCTCAGGCTGCAGGGAGGGGAGATGGGCTTGGGCAGGAAACACAGAGAGCCCTCTTCCCGTTGCTGACAGTGGTGGCGGCGGCACAGTCTCTCCTCTTCTGATCTACAACCTGCGCATCCACCCAAGATCCGCCCTGCCTGCTGCTGAACCCCCCCTGCTTAGCCCCCTTTAGAAAAATAGCACAGTCTGTTGTAAACTGAATGCAGGAGTATCTCCTCTCCTTTGTAGAACTGCTTTCAGCTCCACTGCCTGCAGAAATTACCAGCCCACCTGGCTGCTCCGACGATCTCCCAGGGCAAGGGATAGAAAGGGTTAAGCACAGTGCTGTCCTTCAGAAATCTTGCTATATATGGCAATCTTTTACCTTCTGAATCCCTGGGTGTTCTGTGATGTACTCACTCTGTCCTCCTTGCTACCTGCTGCTCCTTAGGAAAGATTCCTCCTCAAACCGAGACACTGATAGGATCTTCCCAAGGCAGCCCGAGCCAAGCCTGGTGGCAGAGCCCCCCCACCCCCCCAGACCTCCTAGGCCACCGACCACCTCCTCAGCACTCCATCTTCCACCCAACTCTCCTGCTGGCATTGCTCCACCACATTTAAGGGCTGACCTAACCACCCTGCCAGGACATTCTGCCTGGGGATTGGCCAAGTTCTCTTAAGTATGCGGATCAGCACCTCCTGGCCTCCACCCACCAACTTCTAGATGCTTCTACCAGCTTCCAGATCCAGGGGGAGGTACCAGAGACCTGCCTCTTTGGAGCCATCCAGCCTGACCTGCAGTGACCCTGACCCAATTTTTGACTCACAAAACTTACCATAAGTCATAACCTAAATTTGCCTGCACTAACACTAGTAGCACACTAGAGGATGCCACATGCCTAACAGAGGACCTAATAACACTGGGCTCATGAAGTTGATCTTCTGATTAGATGGTTATGCCCTCAATCTTTGGACTGTGTTAAAAAAGACTTACAAATGTTCATATCCAGGAACCAAAGTCCTTAATCTTGCATGAGAGAGATTAGGGCACATTTTTGGAAGCCTGAAGACATCAAACTTTAATTTTTCAAATGATTGCAGTACTTTGCTAAACTATCTAGCAGATACAACTAAACATTCCAGAATCTGAGTGATCTTCCTCTTGAACTAGAAATTGCTACCCACACTTACCGGACCTTAGCTACTTAGATACTGCATATGGTGTGAACCCAATGGTGGTAAAATTGCCTTACTATCTCCCAGAAAAGTAGGCAACAGCATGCTCTAGGTGTACTGGGCAACATCAAGTGTCCTTTCCTTCTTTTTGCTCTTCTCTGAGTGCATGAGAGATATTGCCATTGCTAAGAAAGACCAAAGCTTCTCTGTTGTTGATATAAATGCTTCTAACCTCACAGCTACAAGGCTAGAGAACCTAAGTACAAGGACTTTAGGCGATTCTATCCTTGTCAGAAAGACAAGGATTGGACCTGCTGCTGCCAACAGTGATGGTGGGGATGACTTGGGTCAAGATTTCTACTGTCTCATCCACATAAGCCACATCCTTTCAGAAAATGTTGTTCTTTTGGGGGAAAGGTTGTGGAAGGGTGCAAGGAGTTCCTGAGGATTCATGATATTTATTTAAGATGCGCATTTTAGAGCATTTCATCAAAGACTGCAAAATTACAGTTAAGCAGACCTTTCCCCTTCCCCCTCATCTAATCATACCACCATTGCTGTACTGTACATAGTTAAACAAACACATTTAAAGATAATTAAGATAATTGCATGCTTCCTCCTTTACTCTATTGCCACACACTAATGCACTCTTCCTCCTCCTCGTATCCCGTACCACCATTTTCAAAAGTAATGTAAGTAAGAGTAGGATGTGTGTCTTTAGGCTTTTTCTTGGAAAAACAGTTTAACAAATTTATGTTTTATTAACCCTTTTGCTGTCACCAACTTATGTCATATGACAGTTGTACACACACTCCCTGTAATAGCCAGTAATATACTGTATGTTGTCCAAATGTTGTCTGTCAGGTGCCTGATTGCTGTGCAGCCGCCTTATCACTTCCACACACCCTCGGTATCCCACACCTGCAGACCCAGGATCAACATTGCTGGTGTCACTGGGTAGAAGGGAGGGAGACCAGCGTGCATCTATTCGCTGATCTCCCCTACATAGTAAAAATCCAGAAGTAACATCATAATACATTAATTCACTTTGGGGAAAAAATATCACTTTCCCTGACCGCTAAGGCCATAAAAGAAGTAAATGGAGTGCGATCTGCACTCCATTAGCTTCAATGGTGGGCAATGGAGGAGTCAAAAAACCCTTGATGTCTCATTAAGAGAACCTGTAACAGAATAGTGTCACGTTGGGGACTTTTGGGTAAAAAAAACATAAAAATTCAGGGGAAAAAAAATCTAAAAAACTAAGTTACACCCAAGCACCTCAAACCTCCCCCCAAATTTTTTTTGACCCTCCCCCTCCCCCAAATACATGATATAACAAACAAACACACTTGAAGGGAGCCCATGTATTAAAACGTCAATTGCGCTGCACATACTGTATTACTTTTCACTGCAGATGCCAGAGTGGGAGTAAGAATTCTAGGCCCATAATTCACAGTTAGCGCTATACTGATAACCTGTAGGGGCTTTTAAAGCTTTGCCTTTGGAAAATTTAGGGTACCAAAATTTGTTACCATTTCCTGGGCTCACACAATTTTAATGGTTGACATGTTGGGAATATATTTACTCAGTGCATCAAAAATAGGGTAATATATTGCTTTCTGTGTGCAGTAACATTAACGTTAGTGTATTTTTTACTGAACTTTTTTGGTTGATAAACCATTGCCATAATATTGCGTGATATAATAAATTGGAACTACCATCATTTTGTGAATATATCGGCACTACTAGTAGTCAAGAATAGATAAAAAGTATCATTTATTTATACAAAAAATTAAAAACTTGTATTGAAAGGTAAAATTCAACCATGAAAATACAAATATATAGCGATATTTTGCAGAAATAATGTGCAGATTAAATGGTGACATCTAACGCGTTTTGAGGACTCTTCTTCAGAGGTGTTAGAAAGGGTAGCGTAGGTAATTGTCAAGTAATAATGGTTATATCACATGTACATGCCGCTATACATTGAAACTAAAACAGGAAAAAGGGGAATGTGCTCATGTTCATACCATGGTGACTGCCCACTGCCAGACCACATGGCGCAACTCAGGATACCAAACTGCAAAAGATCTCCCTGGAGTTGCTGAGAACTGGGGATCTAAGTATCTTGTAAAGGTACTGCATGAGGGGCCAGGAAAAGGCCAATTATTCAAATTAGTGGATAGATTCACAGCAATACGACAAACATCAGTTGCTGAGAGTCCTTTGGAATCTATATAGGTATGCTTCACCACGCTGGCAATCTGGGAAACTTGGTGGACAGGCGGCTCAAATACATTGCGTCCGAGGAGCACCAAATTACCTACACTACCCTTTCTGACACCTCTGAAGATGAGTCTTCGAAACGCGTTAGTTGTCACCATTTGATCTGTACATTATTTCTGCAATATATCGCTATATTTGTATTTCCGTGGTTGCATTGTACCTTTCAATACATGTTTTCAATTTTTTGTATAAATAAATGATACTTTTTATCTATTCTGGACTACTAGTAGTGCCAATATAGTCCCAAGCCTAGAAGGCAATGTTTGTAGATATCTATATCGGGGATGATGGCACCCCACTAACTATAGCCAGATCTATCTTCTACTGTCATTTTGTTTTCCAACGTCTCTACATTCAGAAAATATTCACTGTTTTTAGTAACCTACAGGCCTAAAATGATTTTTTTTAAACAAGTATGCAAAAAGAATTCTAATGGATAAATGGAGGGCAGGTGAGCCGGAGATAGCCCACAGCTCCTTACCACCTCAATACAGGGCACTTACACCCCCCTTCCTGCCCAGGCCATTTTTCAGCTTTCAGCGCTGTCGCACTTTGTGTGGTCATGCTACACTGTAACCATGTGAAATTGTTATAATTTTCTTCACACAAATAGAGCTTTCTTTTGGTGGTATTTAATCACTCCTGGGTTTTTTATTTGTTTCCTAAAAAAAAAAAAAAAAAGACTAAAAATTTTGAAAACAAAACGTTTTTCTTAGTTTCTGTCAGTAAATTTTGTAAATAAGTAATTTTTCTCCTTCACTGATGGGCACTCATGAGGCAGCACTAATGGGCACCGATAGCCTGCACTGATGGGCACTGATGAGGTGGCACTTATGGGTACTGATGAGGCGGCACTTATGGGTACTGATGAGGCAGCACTTATGGGCACTGATTAGGTGGCACTGATGAGGAGGCACGAATATGCCACACTTATGGGCACTGATAGGTGGCACTGATGGGTGGCACTGGTGGGCACAGATAGGCGACACTGGTGGGCACAGATAGGCAGCACGGATGGGTGGCACTGATGGGCATTGATGGGTGGCATTTATGGGCAGCAGTGATGAGCATTGATGGGCAGCAGTGATGGGCATCACTGATAGCCTGCACTGACTGGCATCACTAATGGCCACTGATTGCTGGCAATTATGGGCACTGATTGCTGGCCCTTGTGGGCACATATTTGTGGCAATTGTGGGCACTGGTTGGTACTGATTGCTGGCAGAGGTGGGCAATCATTGCTGGCACTGGTGGGCACTTGTAATCAGGGCACTGATGAATGGCGCGGCCGCGATCGCCACGCTGCGCGCCCCCGGGGGTGCCCGAGAGCGGTCGTTCTGGGAGGCCGTCATATAACGACCACCAAGAACGAGAGCCACACCGCCCAGCTGTCATTTGATGGCGGGCAGCAAGTGGGTAAAAGCACAGAGGCACACTGGACACCCAGCACATAGCACAATGGCAGCAAAGGTGTCCAGTGTGTCCCCTCACCAATATTACATCAGTAACAAACAAATAGCCGCTGACCCAACCTATAACTGGCCTTCACAGCAAAGAGCACATGGGCAATGCATACAAAACAAAACCAGAGAAAATTCCCAGCTCACCACGCCAACCAATCTGCTACCAACCGAATTATCCTGTCTAACAGTTTGCATTAAAAAACCCGTGTGCCCCACCTGCCCTCCATCTATCCATTAGAATGCATGTGCTTCCACTGTGGAGACTCTCATGAATTTACAAGAGTTAGGACTGCATAAATATTGGTGTGCCTTGGAGCAAGCTCTGCAGCTTATGCATGCATTTTCAAATTTGTGCTAACTAAACCCCTGTTCTTAACGCAAACTGTAATCACACGTACACACGAGCAGACTTTTCAGCATCAAAGGTCCGACGGACTTTCGACAGAGTTACTACGGACGTTTGAACGACCGGACTTGCCCACACAGGAACGGACTAAAGTCCGTTGGTTTGAATGTGATGAAGGAACTAGAATAAGGAAGTTCATAGCCAGTAGCCAATATCTGCTCTTGCGTCGTTTTTTGTCTGTCGGACTAGCATACAGACGAACTGATTTTTCGACCGGACTCGAGTCCGTCGGAAAGAATTGAAACATGTTCTAAATCTAAAGTCTGTCTGATTTTTTGACAGCAAAGGTCCGATGAAGCCCACGCATGATCGAATTGTCCGGCGGATTAGTTCCGTCGGACCTTTGCTGTCAAAAAGTCTGCTTGTGTGTACACGGCATTAGACAGGATAATTTGGTTGGTAGCAGACTGGTTGGTGAGTTGAGCTGAGAATTTTCTCTGGTTTTGTTTTGTATGTGTCTCCCTTTTATGTGCTCCTTGCTGTGAAGGTCAATTATAGGTGGGGGCAGTGTCCATTTGTTTGGAATATAAAAAATGCCTAATGTACATAAATGCATTAAATGCGCATAAGTGCTAGGCGCATTTAGTGCTTGAACGCTTTTTAATTTTAATGGCCAGAATAAATTAATATTCTGGCCAATTAAATAAATATATGCCCAAGCGCTTGATGCGTCTAAATGCTTTGCAAAAACACCGCTTAGGTGAAACTGCTTTTGTCCTGCCAGGAGAGAAGCGTTTATAAGAGCCCCAGTGTGTATGAAGCCTTGATGTATATGTAAACCAATTTAAAAGACATTACATAAAGGATGCAGTGGGTCTCTGAAGAAAGGTGTCATGAAATGATTACACGATATACACTCTGTCTTAGCACACAATGATGTCTGCAATGCAGTGATTTTACTTTCTTTTAAAAAAAAATTAATAAATCTGTAAACAACAGTATAAAAATGTGTTTTCAGTGAATCTGTGATAAAATACAGGGCCATCTGGAAACCTACATACATTCCTGGCAAAAACACCAGACTCCCTCCTCAGCTGTGCCCATCTGGTCAGTGTACCACATCTCTAACTATACATAAATAGATTTGTCACAGTGTGTTCAATGACAAATAACTTTCAAACGATTGTTGTGCTAAAATAACTATTTTATGTTATTAATGCTTTTCTTAAAAAGGCCAAAAGATACATAATTTTAATGGAAACTGCCATAAATGGCAACCCTAAGGGTGGCTTCACACTGCCCCACTGTGTTTTGTCCTGCATTTTCATACCAGTTAGTTGCGCTTACCGATAGACTTCTACTATGTCCTGCAGCTTTGGGTCTCTTTCAGAAAACGCACCAAAACCATGGGACATAATTGAGTCTATGGGAAAACGCAGCTAACCAGCACAAAAAAACATGGGTTAGCTGAGCTTTAGCCAAAGTGCAGCAGGGCAGTGTTAAACCACTCTAAAACATGTTTTTTGACCATTTAAAAATCTGAAAAAACAAAATGGTGAGGACAGGATAATAATTGCCACTGCAAACCTATTTTTTTTTTTTTTTTTGAGAGATGTTGGGTCTAACCAGTACACCTAGGTTCACTCTAGCAAGTACAGTCTACAGGGGTTCTGCTCTGGGTTCCTGTGTGAAGGAAGAATGTAACGGCCTCTTCAGTTATAAATCTATAATATAGTTGCTATAGATTTTGTCGTAGCAGCTGTGATCACGGCCTCATGCACACAAGCATATTAATATACTACTATACAGTATATACTGGATCTTTCTGCCAAGAGCTGGCAAAAAAATACAACTTAAAAAATGCTTGTTATAGCATGTAATTATGAGCATTTATGCGCGTTTACAGGCATATGGTTTTTAAAGCATATGCATGTAAAATCACTCTATTTGCTAGAAAAGTAATTTATTCTAGCCACTAGAATGCATTTATGTGTGTGTGTGGCAGGCATGTTGTAATGTAATTTCTTTTTTTGGCCACAAAATGGAGACAAAGAGCTGCTGACTGGTCCTTGCAGAAAACTGAGCGAGAAAGAGAACACTGGGAAAAAGGGGAGTTTCAGGGAGTGCTGAGGGGGGGACAGAAGAGAGGGAAGTACTGAGGTAAAAGAGAGAGTGCTGACAGGAGACAGAGGAGAGGAGATTGAATTTAAAAGAGAGGGAGATACCAAGGCTCAAAAAGTCCTTTGCTGGGACACAGTAAACCTTAACAGTGAGGAGAGGAGGAGTGTGTGAGGGGAAGGAACTGAGGTGCCAGAGAGAGGAGAGAGACACATGCTGACACCAGAGACTGTGTGCCCCAACAGAGGAGGAGGGATATCCTGAAGCCCAGAAAAAAGCGTCAGTGAGGAGAATAAGAAGAGCGGTCTGAAGAGAGAGTGTGGTGAGGTGACAGGTGTGAGGAAAACCACTGAGACTGAGGAGACAGAGAGAGAGACTCTGCCAGCATCAGAGGGGGAGAAAGCCAAGCTTTTCCAGAGATTGCCAGGAGACTGCCTGGAGACGGAGGATTGAGGATGCCTGAGGGGACCCAGGAACAGAGACAGCCATGTGGTCCACTACTATTTAGTCCAGGGACCCTACTCAGAAGCCCAGCACTACTCAGCTCAGCAGAGATGACCCACACCTTTCAGGGACAGAGATGGTCGGCCGCTGCCTGTTCACCTTGCGAGTTTCGCTACCAGTTATCTAGATCGGCCATCAGCAAGAGATCCAGTGCCTTACAACATCGCTAGGAGCATCAGGAGCCTGAACCAGCACCTGGGACTATTGTTTTGTCATCGCACAGAGGACTGGTGAACCAGGAGCCTGAACCAGCACCTGGGACTATTGTTTTGTCATCACACAGAGGACTGGTGAGCGGGTGTAAACCCAACATCCTTCTTGACACCATACTGACACTACATGCAGACACCAATTTCCCTTTTTAGTGTCACGGGATGCTTGTTTGGAGCTGCCATCTCTAGTACTTTGCCCTTTTTAGATCCCTACCTAACGGAACATTCTAGAGGATTACTGCTCCATGCAAGCTTGTTTAAACCTACTCTTAAAATAAGGGCCCCACCATTTGCTAGCAGAAGACACTAGTATTCTTCACCTCTGGACCTGCAACATTACAGAACTGTGCTTACTGTACTTCTGTAACCCTTTTCTTTACGTTGTGTGTTTGCCTCTCAAGTGTGTTTGCGGCCCAGAATGAGCTGAGAAGTTGACAAGTCTTCTCTCCTCCCTCTCAGCGCCTGTGTTAAGGGTTTATAGATTACTGCCCTTTCTATACCTGCAGTTGCTAAATATTGAAGGTTGTCTTTTTTTAATGTATTCGTTATTTGTAGCAAGGTTTAACAGTGTTGTAAGTTTCCATATTCTTTAAACCATGCTAATATATTTAACTTGTTTATCACTACCCGGTGTGTGTCTATTTTTGGTGATAATCCACAGCCATGATAACGGTATTTACCACATGTGTCCTTAAATGTGTTTGCAGTAATTTTATTTAACTAGGTGTGTCAGAGGGGCTGAGGTTGTTCTTGGAGTAGAGGCGCAGAACAGAGAACCCAAAATGTAACCTTCTTCGGGGTGGCGCTAGATGTGGCGGCTCGTCCAGGATATCCTGTTCTGCTAGCAAACCACCAAGACAACACCTTTGAAAGCATCAAGATGGATCCTGTTGATGTGAGCCCAGAGACATCAAGCCAAGCAGCCTCATCGGAAGAAGCTACCTTATCGACGTCTGTAGCCATAATAGGGCTGGAATTCATTGCCGCCTTGGAAGAGTTTGTGGAAAAATGTCAGAAGAGTAGTCCAATATACACTGGGTCTGAATACCAAAAGCTGGGAACCTTTTCTGGAAAACAGCCAGTTCCTGTCAGTGAAGAGAGTTTTGAGGAATGGCTGCAGCAAGCCATGCAAGCCTTAGATGAGTGGGACATTCCTGAGGCCCAGAAAAAGTAGAGAATCACAGAGAGTTTGAGGGGGCCAGCCTCAGAAGTTGTTCGCAACCTGAAACTTAGCAAACAGGACTGTACTGCTCACGACTACTTAGATATCTTGCAAGATGTGTTTGGGAGAACAGAAAAGGCCTCTGACCTCATGTACCAGTTTGAGCATACCTACCAAGATGAGGGAGAGAAACTGTCTGAATATACGAGACGTCTTGACAAGATAATTCACCAGATACTGCTAAAGAAAGGTATAGATCCCAGGTCAGTTGACAGGGTCTGGGCACAGCAGGATTTAAGGGGGGCTTAGCCCTTAGATCCTATTATGATCCAATTGAAAACTCAAAGAGTTTTGGAAAACAAAAAGAGGACCCAGAAATCAGAGCCTGTTGCTGGAGTTAGAGTAGCTAATGTGACTGATGGCAACACAGAGATAGAGCTTTTGAAAACCCATGTGTCACAATTGATGGAGATGATGACTCTACTGACAGCTGGAACCACTGTCCCACCAGCTAACGAGAATGTATCAGAGCCCAAGCAGACTTTGAACCCTGCAGTTGTTTCTGCAGAGAAGCCTATGAGTCAAGTAGTTTGTTTTAATTGTGGAGGAGTGGGTAATTACAGACACAACTGCACAAGTCCACTAAAACATGTCAGCTGGTTCCGAGAAGCCAGCATGAAACCTCAGAGGGCCCTGGTGAAGAAGCCAAACGGGTGTCCACCTACAGCAGTTAGCTCAAAAGACAAAGACCCAGGGAAGCCACAGCGGAAGCCTAAACTGTCGCAGAGGGCCTTCACTGATGGTTCTGAACAACCAGACATACCACTCCCATCAACCTCAAGTGTCCGGTCGCGGAGAGTAGGTGCATACCAGCCCTCTGGAGTCCAACAGAGACGCCAGCAAAACGCGAAGCCCACCAAGAAGGGGGCGCAAATACAGACGACAGGACAAACGAACTACCCTACTTCTGGTAGATTCCCTGACAAACTAGTGGGACCTTCTCCCATTGTGTCAATTCAGTTAGAAGGCATCTGTACAAAGGCCCTTCTGGACATGGGGGTGCAAGTTACCCTGCTATATAGAGACTTTTACGACCGGCACCTCAAACACTTACCCATGCAGAAATTGGAGGAACTGGAGATATGGGGTAATGGAACCCAAAATTTCCCATATGATCGATACTTACCGGTCAAGTTGACTTTTGACCCCTGTGTGACCGAACCAACAGAAAGGTTTGATAACTTAGCTGTTGTATGCCCTCACCCATCAGGAGCGAACAAGTGTTCTCTGATAATAGGAATAAACACTGACCTTGTCAGAAGGCTGCTCATTCCTCTTGTATTGAAGTCTGACACCCTAACCAAAGGCATACACCCTATGCTGAGACAAGTATAACAGCAGTTAGTTGAAGAACAGAGAGCACCAGCTGAAGGAGTGGGGAAGATTTGGCGATTGGATAGAAGTGAGAAGATACTACAACCTGGAGAGTTGGTGTGTCTACAAGCTTCAGTCAAGCTCAATTGGAAACAACCGGGCCTCTTTGTTGTCCTTGAAGCTGACCACCAGGGAGAGGACACGGGAGTGGAGGTAATCCCAGAAGTCATATCAATTAGGGCTCTGCAACGGAGTTGTGGGAAGGTCCCTGTCAGCATCCGGAATGTTACGGCCTCTCCGTTGAAACTGCAAGCCCGAATGCTGTTACGACAAGTAAATCGCTCCCCCCCTCCCAACCCCGTCTCACCATCTGATTTGGGGAAGGGAGAGAAGGAAGAAATCTCCATAGAACAGTTTTACCCACAAAACACCACACTATCACCAGAGTGGAAAGAAAAGGTCAAAGACCAGCTCCTGAGATGGCTGTCAGAAACCATGAAATCAGACCGAGACAGAAGTACAGTTAAATCACACTTGTTTAATAATAAAAGTAAAAAGAACAAACTTAGTCAAAACATAGCCAAAGTTTAGTAACTGGAACGGATAGTCAGCCAAGCCAGAAGTCAAGGATCAATGTAGTGGAACAGCAAGCAGGATCTGGAGCCAGAAGGGATGTCAGCAAAGCAAGTCTTGAACAAGATTGCAGGAGATAATTTCTGTGATGTTGACCAAGGCGAAGGCAGAGATTCACTGGGTTGAGTGGCTAAAGTAGGCAGGACTGACGAGCAGAATATCATCAGCAGCTGAGTAACTGTGGAGAGATTGGAGCTGGCAATTAGCCGACAGCTGAGCAGCCAGCTCTGAGAAGGAAGAGCTGATCCCAGCCCTGACAGTACCCCCTCCTCAACAACCTCTCCCCCTCTGAGGATCACCAGGCTTGAGGGGAAAACATCTATGTAAATCACGGAGGAGGACAGGGGCATGTACATCTGAGGACGAGACCCAAGAGAATTGCTCTGGACCGTACCCCTTCCAATGCACCAGGTACTGTATGCACCCATGGAACCTACGGGAGTCAACAATGGACTGTACTTCATACTCCTCATGGTTCTCAACCTGTACAGGGTGAGGACGTGGCACCGAGGTGGTAAAGCGTTTGCAGAATAAAGGTTTTAATAAGGAGACATGAAATACATTCAAAATACGCATATTAGAAGGAAGGCGTAAGCCACTGGTTAATCCTGCAAAGAATACGGAAAGGCCCAATAAACTGAGGTGTGGACTTCAGTGAGGGAGCACGAAGTCGGAGATTGCGCAGATGACAGCCAGACACTGTCCCCAATCTGGTAGAAAGGCGCAGGCAGGTGTCTGCGACATGCTAATGATAGGTACAGACTCCATGCTGACCGCATTTTTGAGAACCGGCCAACCACCATAAGGATAACTGTGTTGCCCTGGGAGTCGGGTAACTCCACAATGAGGTGGGTCCAAGGCCTCTCTCCATTGGGTATGGGTTGTAGGAGGCCCACTGAAAGATGTCGTGGAGTCTTACTCTGAGCACATACGTAACAGGCAGCTACAAAGGCGGTTACTTCAGCGTGTAGACTAGACCACCAGAATTGTTGGGAAATGGCTCAAAAGAGTTGATTCTTCCCAGGGTGGCCAGCAGCTTTGGGAGAATGTTAAGTCTGGAGCACGGCAGTACGGAGACTCTCTGGGAAAAAGCAGCAGTCACAAGGTTTCTCAGGAGGAGCATGGACCTAAGCAGCAAGAATTTTGTCACCCAAAGGAGAAGTGAGACTGGTGGGAACCGTAGCCAGAATCTGATCAGGAGGAATCACAGAAACCGGAACCGACTCCATCTTGGAAGTAGAAGAAAATTGTTGTGACAAAGCGACAGCCCTTACATTCTTAGTACTGGGAAAGAATGAGACAATGTAATTGAAACTTGACAAGAATAGAGCCCATCGCGCCCTTCTGGGAGAGAGGCGTTTAGCCTCAGACAAGAATGTGACATTCTTATGGTCAGTAAGAATGAGAACCGGCACAGTGGTACCTTCAAGGAGATGTCTCCATTCTTTCAGGGCTAAAATGATCGCCAAAAGCTCTTTGTCACCAATCTCATAATTGCACTCCGCAGGTGACAATTTCTTGGAAAAGTAGCCACTGGGATGCATAGTGCTCTCAGAGGCAGGACGTTGAGACAGAAGGGCACCAACACCAGTCTCAGAAGCATCAACCTCAAGGATAGAAGGTAACATAGGATCAGGATGTGCCACAGAAACAAAGGTAGCCTTGAGACTCTCAAAGGCCTTAACGGACTCTGGAGACCAACTCTGTGGGTTATCGTCCTTTCTGGTCATATCAGTCAGGGGCTTGACCAGAGACAAGAAGTTACGAATAGACTTCCGATAATAGTTGGCAAAGCCCAGGAAATGCTGCAGAGGACGTAAACCCACAGGTCGGGGCCACTGTAGGACCAAAAGTTTCTCTGGGTCCATCGAAAAACCAGCAGTGGAAATGACATAACCCAGGAACCTGTTCACGATGGAACTCGCACTTCTCCAGTTTACAATAGAGATTGTTCTTTTTTAGGTTCTGAAGCACACGACAGACATCTGTGTGGTGGCTCTCCAGGGACTTGGAAAATATGAGGATATCATCGAGATAAACCACCACACATAACTGCAACAAATCTCAGAGGACATAGTTAATAAATTCCTGGAAAACTGCCGGGGCATTACAAAGGCCAAAAGGCATTACGAGGTATTCATAATGGCCTGTTCTGGTATTAAACACATTTTTCCACTTGTCGCCCTCCTTAATCCTCACAATATTGTATGCCCACTCAAATCAAGCTTTGTAAAAACAGTTGCCACCTTCAAATAACTCCGTAATCAACGGAATCAGATTGAAACAATTGAGAACCCTATAATCAATACAAGGTCTCAGTTCACCATTCTTCTTCTTCACGAAGAAGAAACCAGCACCAGCAGGAGACGAGGATTTGCAGATGAAACCTTGAGAAAGTGCATCTGCAACATACTCCTCCATGGCCTTATCCTCCAAGACCGAGAAAGGCTAAACCCGGCCATGAGGGGGTATGGCACCAGGTTGAAGGTTAATTGCCCGATCATACAGCCGGTGTAGAGGCAAACTACCTGCTTGACCTTTGTCAAAGACATCGCTAAAATTGTGGTACTCCTCCGGCAGGGGGGAGAGTGAAGAGGTGCACAGGACCTTGGCTACCTTCTGGAAGCATGTCTCACTGCATTGTGGTGACCAGGAGAGAACCTCCGCATGGAGCCAATAAAAAAAGGGGTTGTGCCTCTGTAACCAAGGATAACCAATAACCAGCGGAAACTTAGGTGAGGAAATAACTTGGAATTGGATTATCTCATGGTCAAGAGCCCCTACAGCCATGGACAACGAAACCGTCTCATGAGTCACATGGGCAGGCTGTAGAGGTCTCCCGTCAAGAGCCTCAATGGCAAGTGGAGTGTCACGCAGCTGCAGCAGAATCAAGTGCTTCGATACGAAGGCAGCATCAATGAACAGGCCTGCAGCCCCAGAGTCAATTAGAGCCTGTATCTCGACGGACAACTCCCAAGAAAGGGTGACCGAAACCAGGGGCTTATACTTCTGGATAACTGGGCACGAAACAACGCCACCTAAGGTCTGTCCGTGACAGGACCTCAAGGTTCGGGCGTTCCCTGGATGGGTAGGACAAGACTTCAAAAAGTGACCTGCCTGACCACAATAAAGGCACAATCTTTCCCTCCTCCTAAAGGTTCACTCCTTCGCAGAGAGACACGTGAAGCCCAAGCGCATGGGTTCATCTTCACTGACTGACTCGGTACCAGGAGGCATGGGAGGTGAGGGAGGCACGGGTGGGACTGCAAAGCTTGGAGGCAAACGTACAGGAGGCTTCTGCAAGCACTCTTTAAAGGACAGTCTTCTCTGAGTCTGGAGTCAATGAGGATAGCAAACGTGATCAGCTTCTCCAGCTCAGTGGGTATATCTCGGACTGCTAACTCATCCTTGATGGAATCCGAGAGACCATGAGAAAAAGTAGCCATGAGGGCCTCATTGTTCCAAGCAACCTCTGCTGCCAGAGTACGGAATTCAATGGCGTAGTCGGCAACAGTTCTTGTACTCTGATGGACATGAGGCACTTGGCAGCAAAAACGGAGCATGCGGGAACATCAAATACCCTTTTAACCACTTAAGGACCGCCTCACGCCGATGTACGTCGGCAAGGTGGCATGGGCAGGCAGAATCACGTATATGTACGTGATCTGCCTCCCGCGGGCGGGGGGTCCGATCGGACCCCCCCCCGGTGCCCGAGGCGGTCCCCTTTTGTCCAGCGGCGATCGGAGATGAGGGGGAGACCATCCGTTCGTAGCCCCCCCCTCGCGATCGCCGCCGGCCAATCAGATCATTCCTATGCTGCTGTATGCTAAACAGCAGCAAAGGAAATGATGTCATCTCTCCTCGGCTCGGTATTTTCTGTTCCGGCGCCGAGGAGAGAAGACTGCAATGTGAGTGAAAACACATTACACACACAGTAGAACATGCCAGGCACACAAAACACCCCCCTTTACCCCCCGATTTCCCCCCCCCGAACACCCTCTAATCACCCCTCCCCCCCCCATCACACTGACACCAAGCAGTGTTTTTTTTTTTTTTTTTTTTTCTGATTACTGCATGGTGTCAGTTTGTGACAGTTAGTGTGGTAGGACAGTTACTGTTAGCCCCCTTTAGGTCTAGGGTACCCCACTAACCCCCCCTAATAAAGTTTTAACCCCTTGATCACCCCCCGTCGCCAGTGTCGCTAAGCGATCATTTTTGTGATCGCTGTATTAGTGTCACTGGTGACGCTAGTTAGGGAGGTAAATATTTAGGTTCGCTGTCAGCATTTTATAGCGACAGGGACCCCCATATACTACCTAATAAATGTTTTAACCCCTTGATTGCCCCACCAGTTAACCCTTTCACCACTGATCACCGTATAACCGTTACGGGTGACGGTGGTTAGTTTATTTTTTATAGTGTCAGGGCACCCGCCGTTTATTACCGAATAAAAGTTTAGCCCCCCTGATCGCCCGGCAGTGATATGCGTCGCCCTAGGCAGCGTCAGATTAGCGCCAGTACCGCTAACACCCACGCACGCAGCATACGCCTCCCTTAGTGGTATAGTATCTGTACGGATCAATATCTGATCCGATCAGATTTATACTAGCGTCCCCAGCAGTTTAGGGTTCCCAAAAACGTAGTGTTAGCGGGATCAGCCCAGATACCTGCTAGCACCTGCGTTTTGCCCTTCCGCCCGGCCCAGCCCAGCCCACCCAAGTGCAGTATCGATCGATCACTGTCACTTACAAAACAATAAACGCATAACTGCAGTGTTTGCAGAGTGAGGGCCTGATCCCTGCGATCGCTAACAGTTTTTTTGGTAGCGTTTTGGTGAACTGGCAAGCACCAGCGGCCTAGTACACCCCGGTCGTAGTCAAACCAGCACTGCAGTAACACTTGGTGACGTGGCGAGTCCCATAAGTGCAGTTCAAGCTGATGAGGTGGCAAGCACAAGTAGTGTCCTGCTGCCACCAAGAAGAAGACAAACACAGGCCCGTCGTGCCCATAGTGCCCTTCCTGCTGCATTCGCCAATCCTAATTGGGAACCCACCACTTCTGCAGCACCCGTACTTCCCCCATTCACATCCCCAACCAAATGCAGTTGGCTGCATGAGAGGCATTTTCATTATGTCCTCCAGTGAACCCCCCCAAAAAAGATGTCGTGTCTGTAGAAAGCGCGGATATAGGCGTGACACCCGCTATTATTGTCCCTCCTGTCCTGACAATCCTGGTTTTTGCATTGGTGAATGTTTTGAACGCTACCATTCACTAGTTGAGTATTAGCGTAGGGTACAGCATTGCACAGACTAGGCACACTTTCACAGGGTCTCCCAAGATGCCATTGCATTTTGAGAGACCCGAACCTGGAACCGGTTACAGTTATAAAAGTTAGTTACAAAAAAAAGTGTAAAAAAAAAAAATATATATATATATATATATATATATAAAATTTTAAAAAATAGTTGTCGTTTTATTGTTCTCTCTCTCTCTCTATTCTCTCTCTATTGTTCTGCTCTTTTTTACTGTACTCTATTCTGCAATGTTTTATTGTTATTATGTTTTATCATGTTTGATTTTCAGGTATGCAATTTTTTATACTTTACCGTTTACTGTGTTAACCATTTTTTTGTCTTCAGGTACGCCATTCACGACTTTGAGTGGTTATACCAGAATGATGCCTACAGGTTTAGGTATCGTCTTGGTATCATTCTTTTCAGCCAGCGGTCGGCTTTCATGTAAAAGCAATCCTAGCGGCTAATTAGCCTCTAGACTGCTTTTACAAGCAGTGGGAAGGAATGCACCCCCCCCCACCATCTTTTTCTCTGGCTCTCCTGTCTTAACAGGGAACCTGAGAATGCAGCCGGTGATTCAGCCAGCTGACCATAGAGCTGATCAGAGACCAGAGTGGCTCCAAACTTCTCTATGGCCTAAGAAAATGCCGCTACGAGCATTTCATTACTTAGATTTCGCCGGATGTAAACAGCGCCATTGGGAAATTGGGAAAGCATTTTATCACACCGATCTTGGTGTGGTCAGATGCTTTGAGGGCAGAGGAGAGATCTAGGGTCTAATAGACCCCAATTTTTTCAAAAAAGAGTACCTGTCACTACCTATTGCTATCATAGGGGATATTTACATTCCCTGAGATAACAATAAAAATTATTTTAAAAAAATGAAAGGAACAGTTTAAAAATAAGATAAAAAAGCAAAAAAATAATAAAGAAGAAGAAGAAAAAAAAAAAAAAAAGCACCCCTGTCCCCCCCCTGCTCTCGCGCAAAGGCGAACGCAAGTGTCGGCCTGGCGTCAAATGTAAACAGCAATTGCACCATGCATGTGAGGTGTCACTGCGAAGGTCAGATCTAGGGCAGTAATTTTAGCAGTAGACCTCCTCTGTAAATCTAAAGTGGTAACCTGTAAAGGCTTTTAAAGGCTTTTAAAAATGTATTTAGTTTGTCGCCACTGCACGTTTGTGCGCAATTTTAAAGCATGTCATGTTTGGTATCCATGTACTCGGCCTAAGATCATCTTTTTTATTTCATCAAACATTTGGGCAATATAGTGTGTTTTAGTGCATTAAAATTCCAAAAAGTGTGTTTTTCCCCAAAAAATGCGTTTGAAAAATCGCTGCGCAAATACTGTGTGAAAAAAAAAATGAAACACCCACCATTTTAATCTGTAGGGCATTTGCTTTAAAAAAAATATATAATGTTTGGGGGTTCAAAGTAATTTTCTTGCAAAAAAAAATAATTTTTTCATGTAAACAAAAAGTGTCAGAAAGGGATTTGTCTTCAAGTGGTTAGAAGAGTGGGTGGACAGTTCAAAACCCCCCCAAATGACCCCATTTTGGAAAGTAGACACCCCAAGCTATTTGCTGAGAGTCATGTCGAGTCCATGGAATATTTTATATTGTGACACAAGTTGCGGGAATGAGACAAATTTTTTTTTTTTTTTTTTGCACAAAGTTGTCACTAAATGATATATTGCTCAAACATGCCATGGGAATATGTGAAATTACACCCCAAAATACATTCTGTTGCTTCTCCTGAGTACGGGGATACCACATGTGTGAGACTTTTTAGGAGCCTAGCCGCATACGGGACCCCGAAAACCAAGCACCGCCTTCAGGCTTTCTAAGGGCGTAAATTTTTATTTCACTCTTCACTGCCTATCACAGTTTCGGAGGCCATGGAATGCCCAGGTGGCACAAAAACCCCCCCCAAATGACCCCATTTTGGAAAGTAGACACCCCAAGCTATTTGCTGAGAGGTATAGTGAGTATTTTGCAGACCTCACTTTTTGTCACAAAGTTTTGAAAATTGAAAAAAGAAAAAAAAAAAGTTTTTTCTTGTCTTTCTTCATTTTCAAAAACAAATGAGAGCTGCAAAATACTCACCATGCCTCTCAGCAAATAGCTTGGGGTGTCTACTTTCCAAAATGGGGTCATTTGGGGGGGGTTTGTGCCACCTGGCCATTCCATGGCCTCCGAAACTGTGATAGGCAGTGAAGAGTGAAATCAAAAATTTACACCCTTAGAAATCCTGAAGGCGGTGATTGGTTTTCGGAGCCCCGTACGCGGCTAGGCTCCCAAAAAGTCCCACACGTGGCATCCCCATACTCAAGAGAAGCAGCTAAATGTATTTTGGGGTGCAATTCCACATATGCCCATGGTCTGTGTGAGCAATATATCATTTAGTGACAACTTTGTGCAAAAAAAAAAAAAAATTTGTCACTTTCCCGCAACTTGTGTCAAAATATAAAATATTCCATGTACTCAACATGCCTCTCAGCAAATAGCTTGGGGTGTCTATTTTCCAAAATGGGGTCATTTGGGGGGGGGGGGGGTTGTGCCATCTGGGCATTTTATGGCCTTCAAAACTGTGATAGGTAGTGAGGAGTGAAATCAAAAATTTACGCCCTTAGAAATCCTGAAGGCGGTGATTGGTTTTCGGGGCCCCATACGCGGCTAGGCTCCCAAAAAGTCCCACACATGTGGTATCCTCGTACTCAGTAGAAGCAGCTGAATGTATTTCGGGGTGCAATTCCACATAGGTCCATGGCCTGTGTGAGCAATATATCATTTAGTGACAACTTTTTGTAAATATTTTTTTTTTTTTGTCATTATTCAATCACTTGGGACAAAAAAAATAAATATTCAATGGGTTCAACGTGCCTCTCAGCAATTTCCTTGGGGTGTCTACTTTCCAAAATGGGGTCATTTGGGGGGGTTTGTACTGCCCTGCCATTTTAGCACCTCAAGAAATGACATAGGCAGTCATAAACTAAAAGCTGTGTAAATTCCAGAAAATGTACCCTAGTTTGTAGACGGTATAACTTTTGCGCAAACCAATAAATATATTATATAATATATAATAATATAATATTATTGACTTTTTTTTTACCAAAGACATGTGGCCGAATACATTTTGGCCTAAATGTATGACTAAAATTGAGTTTATTGGATTTTTTTATAACAAACAATAGAAAATATAATTTTTTTCAAAATATTTGATATTTTTCCGTTTATAGTGCAAAAAATAAAAACAGCAGAGGTGATCAAATACCATCAAAAGAAAGCTCTATTTGTGGGAAGAAAAGGACGCAAATTTCGTTTGGGTACAGCATTGCATGACCGCGCAATTAGCAGTTAAAGCGACGCAGTGCCAAATTGGAAAAAGTCCTCTGGTCCTTAGGCAGCATAATGGTCCGGGGCTGAAGTGGTTAAAGGAGGCCACAAACTCAGGGTAACTCAAGACAACAGTTTTTTGCGTCTTCCATAAAGGGTTTGCCCAGGCCAAGGCTCTCTCAGAAAGCAAAGATATCACAAAACCTACTTTGCTTCTGTCCATGGGAAATGCCCGGGGCAGCATCTCAAAGTACAGTGGGGACGGAAAGTATTCAGACCCCCTTAAATCTTTCACTCTTTGTTATATTGCAGCCATTTGCTAAAATCATTTAAGTTCATTTTTTTTCCTCAATAATGTACACACAGCACCCCATATTGACAGAAAAACACAGAATTGTTGACATTTTTGCAGATTTATTAAAAAAGAAAAACTGAAATATCACATGGCCCTAAGTATTCAGATCCTTTGCTGTGACATTCGTATATTTAACTCAGGTGCTGTCCATTTCTTCTGATCATCCTTGAGATGGTTCTACACCTTCATTTGAATCCAGCTGTGTTTGATTATACTGATTTGACTTGATTAGGAAAGCCACACACCTGTCTATATAAGACCTTATAGCTCACAGTGCATGTTAGAGCAAATGAGAATGATGAGGTCAAAGGAACTGCCTGAAGAGCTCAGAGACAGAATTGTGGCAAGGCACAGATCTGGCCAAGGTTAAAAAAAAAAATTCTGCTGCACTTAAGGTTCCTAAGAGCACAGTGGCCTCCATAATCCTTAAATGGAAGACGTTTGGGATGACCAGAACCCTTCCTAGAGCTGGCCGTCCGGCCAAACTGAGCTATCGGGGGGAAAGAGCCTTGGTGAGAGAGGTAAAGAACCCAAAGATAACTGTGGCTGAGCTCCAGAGATGCAGTCGGGAGATGGGAAAAAGTTGTAGAAAGTCAACCATCACTGCAGCCCTCCACCAGTCGGGGCTTTATGGCAGAATGGCCCGACAGAAGCCTCTCCTCAGTGCAAGACACAAGAAAGCCTGCATGCTAAAAACCACCTGAAGGACTCCAAGATGGTGAGAAATAAGATTCTTTGGTCTAATGAGACCAAGATAGAACTTTTTGGCCTTAATTCTAAGCGGTATGTGTCGAGAAAACCAGGCACTGCTCATCACCTGTCCAATACAGTCCCAACAGTGAAGCATGGTGGTGGCAGCATCATGCTGTGGGGGTGTCTTTTCAGCTGCAGGGACAGGACGACTGGTTTCAATCAAGGGAAAGATGAAAGTGGCCAAGTACAGGGATATCCTGGATGAAAACCTTCTTCAGAGTGCTCAGGACCTCAGACTGGGCCGAAGGTTTACCTTCCAACAAGACAATGATCCTAAGCACACAGCTAAAATAATGAAGGAGTGGCTTCACAACAACTCTGTGACTGTTCTTGAATGGGCCAGCCAGAGCCCCGACTTAAACCCAATTGAGCATCTCTGGAGAGACATAAAAATGGCTGTCCACCAACGTTTACCATCCAACCTGACAGAACCGGAGAGGATATGCAAGGAGGAATGGCAGAGGATCCCCAAATCCAGGTGTGAAAAACTTGTTGCATCTTTCCCAAAAAGACTCATGGCCGTATTAGATCAAAAGGGTGCTTCTACTAAATACTGAGAAAAGGGTCTGAATACTTAGGGCCATGTGATATTTCAGTTTTTCTTTTTTAATAAATCTGCAAAAAATGTCAACAATTCTGTGTTTTTCTGTCAATATGGGGTGCTGTGTGTACATTAATGAGGAAAAAAAATTAACTTAAATGATTTTAGCAAATGGCTGCAATATAACAAAGAGTGAAAAACTTAAGGGGGTCTGAATACTTTCCGTCCCCACTGTATATCTCAACCTGTTTGAGAAACCCTCTGCATTGGACTGGATTGCCCCCAAATGGCTGGGGAAGCAGAGGGATATTGTCACTCTTGCATACGGTATATACAGAGGAAGAGTTTACCCCACAGAGCTGCCCCAAGGACCACTGCAATTGGTGTATATTGATTTTCTGTGTTTGGAGCCTGACTCGAGTGGACAGGGAAATGTTCTGGTGGTGACCGACCACTTCACCCGGTAAGCCCGGGCATTCTCAACTAAGGACCAGTAAGCATCTGCGGTGGCCAAAATTCTGGTAGAGAAGTTCCTTTTCCACTACAGCCTACCTCAGCGTATTCACTCTGACCAGGGGAGAGACTTTGAGAGTAGACTTAATAAAAGACTGTTAGACCTGTTAGATGTTCAGAAGTCAAGAACCACCCCCTACCACCCTCAAGGAGATCCCCAGCCAGAACGCTTTAATTGCATCCTCCTGGATATGCTTGGGACTCTTATGGCTGAAAAGAAACAGCATTGGAGCAGGCACATTGCAGCTATTGTACACGCCTATAATAGCACTGAAAATGATGCCACAGGCTATTCACCATATAGGCTGATGTTCGGTAGGGAAGCTCGACTGCCGGTGGACTTAGCATTTGGCACCTATTTAGATCATATCTTGATGGTGTCAAACAGAGGATATGTGGACCATCTGAGGAAGAGTCTGAAGACAGCATATGAGAAAGCCCAGGCTGCCTCAGACACATGGGGCCAGTGAAACAAGCAAAACTTTGACCTAAAGGTGAGAGTACATGATTGGCAACCTGGTGACAGAATGTTACTGAAGAACTTGGGCATCCCTGAGAAACATAAACTGGCTGATGGGTGGAAGTCACAGCCCTAAATCATCTGCAAGCAGTTGCCAGGACTGCATGTATACCAGATTTGCCCAGAAAGAAGCACAGGCCCACTAAAGACCTGGCACCGGAATCATCTGCTACCTTTATCAGAAGCAGTTAATATATCTCATTAACCAAATCAACAGCCTACTCAAACCATCACTCAGGAATCACCTCCAGTAACCAGGTCCCAATCCTTGCAACCAAACATGGATGCAGAAGACAGTGAGGATGAAGGAATGGCCATGGATTGGTTGTGGCAGTCTACGCTGGCAGAGACTGACACTCTCCTTTCTCCCAGAGAAGCAGATTCGGGAACCCTTAGGCCTTAGGCTCCGGAGTTCATCCCACAGAGACAACCCTTGGTAAGACAAGGAGACTTTCTGAGTTCCCCAACTGTAGAGGACATAGAAGCTCCTCAACCTTTTGTAGCATCAGAGGAAGAAGCTACTATACCCGAAACACCTGAGCCCAAAGAGCAGAGAGGAAAGCGAACAATTCACCCACCAAAAAGGCTGACATATGATAGTTTTGGCGAAAGTTCTGAAGAAGCGATTCTCACATCTCAGAGAATGCACAGCCTGCCGATCCTTCCCACTACAGGTTTAATGGAGGGCGACTCCAACTCACACCCTGGCACATCTAGGTGGGCCATCCCAATATCGTGGCTTGTGGGCAAGACAATCTCACTTCTTATGACAAATGTTGGAAGGCTCCCTTGCCAGGTTCATACGTGCTTGTTTTCTTACATGTACTAACCTGTTTTTGCCTCCCGTTGTATTTTTGAAAGCATGTAACAGGGACTCAGTGTAGTGGAACAGCAAGCAGGATCTGGAACCAGAAGGGACATCAGCCAGGCAAGTCTTTAACCGCTTCCCGACCGCCTCACGCCGATATACGTCGGCAGAAGGGCACGTACAGGCAGAATCACGTACCTGTACATTGCCCTTTAAGAGGCAGCTTCATTCTGACCAGCTTCACTGTCCCTGCTGATGAAAAGCATCCCTACAACATGATGCTGCCAACACAATGTTTCACGGTGGGGATGGTATGTTCAGGGTGATGTGCAATGTTAGTTTTCCACCACACATAGCGTTTTGCTTTTAGGCCAAAAAGTAAAATTGTGAGCACCCTCTGAGGGCTTCACAGAACAGCTGTATTTATACTGAGATTAAATTACACACAGGTGGACTCTATCAGAGTAATCAGTAATTCAGTCCCTTTTACTCTAATCAGAGTAAAAGGGACTGAATACAAATGCACGCTACACTTTTCAGATATTTATTTGTAAAACCATTTATCATTTCCCTTCCACATCACAGTTACAGTATGTGACACTTTGTGTTGGTCTATCACAAAAAAACAAAAAATACATTTACGTTTTTGGTTGTAACATGACAAAATTTGGAAAATTTCAAGGGGTATGAATCCTGTTTCAAGGCACTGTACAACTCCCTTGATTGGCTTAATTACTAGCAAAACTGTCACCTTCTTTCTCTATTTGTGGCAGTCTAGGCAAGTATAGTTCATGAACCATAACATTTTAGGCAAATTGGAGAACTCTGAATACATTCAAGAAAGTAACATTTGGAAGATCACTGTATCATAATACGAAAAATTCATTTATTTTTTTAGATCCTTTTATCTGGAGAGTATCGTGCCAGCTCAGTTTTGACCCCATTTTGTGGCATTGGGTGTCTTTGTGACCACACGTCAGATCCTTTGTTCCTCTCCCAATTTTGTTACATCCTTATAAGCTAGATGAACATTTTAATCATCTCTGTGGATGTGATTCAAACACACTATTGATTCAACCATACTGACATATTGAAGGTATTTTTACTTCCCTTCTTATTATTGTTAATTAAGGCGTTTTGCTTTTATGTTTGCTGATTTAGATATATATATATATAAACATTTATGCTGTGTTGTTTTTCCTAACAGAAAAACTTAACAGTTTAAAAATCTTTTGTCCTTTGCTAAAAACCTGGATGGGACTCAATGTGAAGAGGCAATCTACATTTGCACAATAGAAATTTGAAATTTCTTATCTTCAATTACAAGCTATAGGATAGGATGCATTAAGGTGAAAAAAACACGAGCCTTTACAACCCCTTTAAGCTTTGACAAAAAAAAAAACTGGAAGCTGATTGGTTTCTATGCAGCACTGCGCTAGATTTTGAACTCTTCAGTTTTAGTAAATCAACACCTTAGTGTCCCATCCAGCCAGTGTTAGTTAGGGCCAGATTGCCTGATACAATATCACAGTCACACTATAATATCCTGGTCCCGGTCCCTATATTTTGCAATTCTTGAACCCATCACTGACCGCAAAGTGCATATATGCAGCAGCAGAAAAAGTAGGCTTTAATGCCAAGCCATCGCATATATGCGTCCATGGCGGCCTGAGTTTTTGTACTGAGAACACACTCACTACATGCTCCCTGTTGTCTTCAACAACTCTTGGTCGCAACTTCTGATTGGGGGCCAGTGGGACGGACTACCGATCATGTGACTGCTTCGAGAGCCACTCACAGCAGTCAAGTGATAGAGAAGCCATCCCGTGAAGGGGTTAAAGATGAAACATTCCCATCTGGATACATATCATTAACAAAAACAAGGGTTCCTACATTTACCCTCTTTTGTTCAATATTATTATGTTTTGGATTCCAATGATATTCTTTTAAATTTTAGCAACAAACATACCCAATTCACCCATACGCATCGGAAGTTCATAGTAGTTTAATATTTGTCCAGATGGCAATACTAGGAATGAGGTTCAGGTTCACTGCTACCTTAGGTTCACAGCAGATCAAGTGGGTTGGAAATTTGTGGTCCTGGCAAATGGATGTGGAAATGCACCAGACCTTTCAACTGTGGGCGTAGAAATGCATAAAAATGTGTATATTTTAGTGTGAACTGGCCCCCAAGGAGCAATTAAATGTGGTTAGGGACAGATGAGTGGCAGAGTGTTTGCACCCGGGGCTACTGTCCCATCGCTCCAAGTGCGTTTACATGCAGACAGCTGCGAAGCCGCTCAGACTGACCTTGATTTATACAGCTGAAGGTAAGCACCTGGCAGTACCCGCCACAGAAATACGCAGATCTGGGTGGTGGGCAGTTATGAATGGCGTGTGGATGAGCCCCAAATAAACAAAACCCAGATGTCTAGTATGAATGGATGTGAATGTGGTGGCCATTAGAATGACCCCCAAGATAGCCAAACACAACAGTCTAGTGTGAATAATTGTAAATGTATCTGATGTGAATGAGCCCCAAATAAACAAAACATAGCAGTCTAACCCCTGCTAGCGGCCAAAAAAGGGTTAAAACCGCCCGCAAAGCGCTGCTGCCTATTGATTTCAATGGGCAGCGCCACTTTAGGCGCGCTGCAAAGATGCGGCTTGCCAGACTTTTTTTACTGTCCTGCAAGATCACCGCTCCAGTGTGAAAACCATCAGGCTTTCACACTGGAGAGACAGGAGAGGCTCTTTACAGGTGCTATTTTTAGCGCTGTAGTGCCTGTAAAGCGCCTCAGTGTGAAAGGGCTCTTAGGCTGGTTTCACACCGGGGAGGTGGGTGCGTCGGCGGTAGAACTGTGCTTTACCGTCATTTTAGCGGCGCTATTCGGTTTTACCCCCGATAGCGGCTGAAAAAGGGTTAAAACGTGCCGCTGCAGTGGTGCTATGCCGGCGGTATAGCCACGCTGCCCCATTGATTTCAATTGGCAGGAGCAGTTTAGGAGCGGGGTATACCCCGCTCCAAAAATGCTGCTAGCAGGACTTTTTTCCCCGTCCTGCTAGTGCACCGCTCCAGTGTGAAAGGGGTCTTAGAGAAATGGTTGGTGACTGAATGAAAGTGAGGTAGACTGTTTTAAGGCCCCCAAGCTCATGGGACTGTGACAGCAAGGTAGTTTCGGGGCTCCCCTTTAGTTTAATTGGTCGGTTAGGTAGGTGGGCGGAAGTTAGGCTTCCGTTGGGGAGATAGCCAAGGGTTATTTATGAGGTAAGGTCAGGTGATTAGTGACAGGTCAGCTGATCTTTAGGAATATTCCAGAAGGTCAGCTGACCTTTGGGAATATTCCAGAAGGATAGGTCACATGACCACCTGGAATTTTCTAGAAGGGAAAAAAACCCTATTTAAAGCGGGGTTCCACCCAAATTTTGAACAATATCTGTATGTATTCTCTTCCTTGCCTAGATGCTGACATGCCGTTTAAAAAAATCTAAATCGCCGTAATTACCTTTTATTTTTCTATTCTTCTTTGCACTTCCTGGTTCTCCTCCCATGGGAGTAGGCGTGTTTCTAGCCTCTCCCAGACTCCTGGGACCTAGTCTCAGGCTTCCCAGGATGCCACTGAGCATGTGCGGGAAACAAGCGGTGAATGCTGGGAGCACAGCAATCACCACATCCAGGAAATAAATGCTTGTGGGCTTCAAATGCCCACAATGAAGATGGAAACCGCCTGCAGTGAATAATATAAGTTATTCTTTCCAATGAAATCTGACACAGGCGGACATATTACACACAATATGTGAGTATGTAATGCTGAGAAGAAAAGTTTGTGAATGAACTAAAAAAAAAAAAAACGATAGATAGGTGGACCCCCGCTTTAAGGCATCTTCATCAAGCCCGCGCTGCCAGTCCTCAAGACCTCTGCCTGTGAGCGCCCCTTCAACTGCCTAAGAATATTATGTCATCTGGTCCCTTTATTCTTAAAAAAAAAAAAAGAGAAGAAAGGGGACAGTTAATTAAAAAAAAAAAAAAAAAAGGTTCTACTTTTATGTCAGCCTGAGCCGTGGTGTCTGGGTTGCTTACTGGGATGTTCTGTTGAGTTAACAATATATTTGAAAGATCAATTATTTAAGTATGAATTGTTACATGTTTATAAATTTGAATACCAATAATGAAAGGCTGCGGCCATTTTACCTCCACTATTTATTTGATTGTAATTCTTTTGGGTTCTATCTGTATACAGTCCAATATGTTTTATACCCGGGGACTGGACTCAGAAACAATCAGACATACATTGGGCTTTTATCGCCCTGCAGATTCTATATTCTATAACAGATGGTGTTACAAAATAAGGAAGCATAATACAGTCATATGATGGCTTACAGTAAGAGCCCTACTAATGTGGAAATGTATTTTAGTGTTCCACAGAATAAAGACATGGAAGTTGGTAAAGAGGAAGCCCATAGATGTGAGGAGACATTGAGAGAAGGAAGGAGGGAGGTGAGCGGAGGCAGCAGCCTTTCTGTCATCACACTGAGCTGGAAGGATCACTTCCGCCTGGCTGCAGGAACAAGAAGCGGGAGCATCTCTGACTGAAGATCAGCAGCGGATCCTTGTCTGTGTCATGGAGAGCAGATGAGCCATTGAAGGGCTGAGCAGACACCATTGGAGAGCCTCATACAGTGCGAGCACCGACAGGAGGAGAGCACACACTCTGCAAGGTAAGGGGCGATGGTGACATTGAAGCATCCTCTGGGGAGAACACCTTCTCTGTCTGCAGTCATTTCTACTAGGCAGGTGGCTCCTTTTCAAGCCATACATGTATGGACACGTGTGTTATTATGGACACAGCTGGAGCTCTGCAGCAAGGATGTACTGATCATCTGTGTGGTCACATTCATTGTCATGGATCTGCTCAGTGACAGCAGTAGGGATGGGTCGTTGTGGGGAGCTGTGTCCCCAGGATCTGATCAGTGATAGGACTGGGGATGGATGGATTATTGTGGGGAGCTGTGTCCCCAGGATCTGATCAGTGATAGGAGTAGGGATGGATGGATTATTGTGGGGAGCTGTGTCCCCAGGATCTGATTAGTGATAGGAGTAGGGATGGATGGATCATTGTGGGGATAGTGTCCCCAGGATCTGATCAGTGATAGGAGTAGGGATGGATGGATCA
Organism: Aquarana catesbeiana; assembly: GCF_042186555.1. NCBI lineage: Eukaryota > Metazoa > Chordata > Amphibia > Anura > Ranidae > Aquarana > Aquarana catesbeiana. The sequence continues at coordinate 165,393,201 of NC_133332.1, read as the reverse complement.
TTGTGGGGATAGTGTCCCCAGGATCTGATCAGTGATAGGACTGGGGATGGATGGATTATTGTGGGGAGCTGTGTCCCCAGGATCTGAAAAGTGATAGGAGTAGGGATGGATGGATTATTTTGGGGAGCTGTGTCCCCAGGATCTAATCAGTGATAGGAGTAGGGATGGATGGATTATTGTGGGGAGCTGTGTCCCCAGGATCTGATCAGTGATAGGACTGGGGATGGATGGATCATTGTGGGGAGCTGTGTCCCCAGGATCTGATTAGTGATAGGAGTAGGGATGGATAGATCATTGTGGGGGTAGTGTCCCCAGGATCTGATCAGTGATAGGAGTAGGGATGGATGGATTATTGTGGGGGTAGTGTCCCCAGGATCTGATCAGTGATAGGACTGGGGATGGATGGATCATTGTGGGGAGCTGTGTCCCCAGGATCTGATTAGTGATAGGAGTAGGGATGGATAGATCATTGTGGGGGTAGTGTCCCCAGGATCTGATCAGTGATAGGAGTAGGGATAGATGGATCATTGTGGGGGTAGTGTCCCCAGGATCTGATCAGTGATAGGAGTAGGGATGGATGGATCATTGTGGGGAGCTGTGACAAGACTAGGAATGGATGGTGCATTGATTACTGTATGTTGTCAGGGGGCTGCAGTGCAGTGAAGGGGTTAATAGAATATGCATGCATGGCTGGAGGAGATGGAGTGGAGGATTTTGTGAATGGATCTGTGACTACACCTGATCCTTTGTCCTTCCACCTGGCCCGTGTCTGGGCTGTTGCACCACATAGGTATGAACCTGCCTTTCACCATGGACTGATAAGGCTCACCATGATGTGATCTGCACCAGCAGCTCTGTGTTAGATGAATATGTCATCATGGAGTCAATTATATATGTGTGTAAGGGAAGACATGAGGGCCAGCTGCATCCACGGATTGGCTAGGCTGGCGGCACTTGCCATTGGGGGGGGGGGTGGACTGATGGATTTGGTTGCAGGGGAGAAATTCACAATGACTTGGGTTAGTGAAATCTGAAGGCTTTGGATCATCACAGTTCTCAGGGTAGCGAGAAAAACTTTCTGCTGCAAGTTGCAACATCCTGCTTTTATTTATTTAGAGAAGTAACAATGTCTGGGGTTTTGATGGTTGCATGGTGACACAATATCCTTTGCATTGGCAATGTATAATATTTAGTTTTGCTTATTTAAGAGATATAAATTCCATTTATTGGAGAACTCCAATAAATAAAGAAACCCACGAGAGATGTGGAGGCTTCCATTGTTGAGCTCTCCTCATGAAAATACTATTTGCCTGGCTGTTATGCTGACCATCTGTAGTTTGTGTCACTGACCTGCAACACATACAGAGATAAGGATTTCTGACTGCTGATCTTATTCAGCATGGCTGGGTAAATAGGAATGGTGATGTCTTATGAAGGACCCATAAGCAGTATTGTCAGTTCACCCTCTGTGCCTGGCTATACACCCTGGACTGTTGGTAATTATTGTGTTAAAAAACAAACAAACAAAGAAATGCTTGTTTTGCAAATATTTCCATACATGTTAAATGTTAATCTGTTGCTCTTCTCTGTTAGTTTACCCCACATAAGTCTGTTATGTACCGGGGATATGTATCTTTTACCTTTTGTAGTGGGGCTCCCCTGCACTACAAAAATGAAATGCTCCTTTTGGTCAATGCGAACATTGAAAAGCAGTATTACTTACCTTCTCTGTGGCACTTCATCTCACAGTCACACATACAATGCAGGACCAGCAGTCCTGAATTGTAAATGAGGACACAGACAGCCTGGCCACAACCCAGATTGTAAGAGGGTAGAGTTTGGTCCCGGCTGCCAAGAAAGTGAGAGAAAAGGTAAGTAAAACTGCTACCGTAATGAATTCTCTGCATTAAAGCAGAGCCCCACCCAAAAGGGGAAGTTCTGCTTTAAACCCCAACCCCCCCCCCCCCCCCGCAACTTTTGACATGTATTTTTTTTTGTGGGGGGAGCGGGGACCTATTTATGACAGGTTCCTGCTCCCACTACTGCTTGGACCGCCTAGTCGATCAAAGCGGAAGTTCTCCTCCCCCCCTGCAGTCATCTGGGATACAGCACAGGTCCCAGATGACTGCTGGACTATTCAAGCCGCAAGCTGTCACAGCCGGGTACCCACAGCTGAGATGCCGGCTGCTGACTTTTAATAGACATAGAAAATAACCTTTCACTGCCTGTTCCCCTGACCTCCCTCCCTAACACTTACCTGTGTCGTGTATTGATTGTGTGCTGCTCCCATCTGAAGTTCTTCTCTGCACTCACCCTGCTCTCACTGGGTAGCAGTGGGAGCCATTGGCTGCTGTTGCTCTCAATTAAGTCCTGAGAGGAGGTAGTGGGATGTGTGGCTGAGCTGTACTGTGTATGTCTATGTATGCACACAGCCCACCTTGGAAGTGCACCCGCATGTGTGTCCCTATTAAAAAACAGCTTGCTATGGTGGCACACACAGAAGAGGAGAACAGGAGAGCTCTAGCACCACAAAAGAGGGAGCTCTGAGGACCACAAAAGAGGGAGAATACTATTGCACAAGGCAGAAAAGTATAACTACTTTGTTTTTTTTTTTGTTTTTTTTTGTTTGTAAACCTTTTTATTAAAAAAAAAAAAAAAAAACAATCACTTAAATTGATACTAAAGTCTCCTTTTTTTTTTTTTTTTTTTTTTTTTTTTTTAGTTAAAAATAATAAACATTTTATACTTACCTGCCCTGTGTAGTGGTTTTGCACAGAGCAGCCCAGATCCTCCTCTTCTCGGGTCCCTCTTTGGCACTCCTGGCTCCTCCCTCCTGTTGGGTGTCCCCACAGCAAGCAGCTTGCTATGGGGGCACCCAAGCTGAACCACAGCTCCCCGTGTCCATTCAAACACAAGCTGTGGCCCTGCCCCCTTTCTCTCCTCATTAGCTGGCTGACTTTGTTTGAAAGCAGCAGGAGCCAATGACGCCACGCTGCTGTCTCAGCCAATGAGGGGGGGAGTCCTGGGCAGCCGAGATACTCCTGCAACATCACTGGATCTAGATGGGGCTCAGGTAAGTTTTAGGGGAGCTGATGGGGGCTGCTGCACACAGAGGGTTTTTTTTATCTTAATGCATTAAGATAAAAAAACCTTCTGCCTTTACAACCACTTTAAAATGTTTCCCTAGGAAACAAAAAACATTTTTGAAGTGGTTGTTGCATACCACTTTTACCTACAGGTAAACCTATAATAAGGCTTACCTGTAGGTACTGGAAATAACTCCTAAACCTGCACGGTTTAGGAGATAGTTTGCATATACGCTTGCGCCGACGTCAACGATGCATGTGCACTGAAGAAAGGGCACGATCATGCCCTTTCTTCAGCAGCGTGCTGTGACCTACGCAGGTAAGTGGCACATAATGGGCTAGTATGTGATGAATACTAGCCCATTATGCTTTTACTTTGCAGGGAACAAAAGAGGAAGTAAAACCCATCAGGGTTTACTTCCTTTTTAACCCTTGCGGCTCGGGTAGAGCCCCACTGCAAGGGTAGTTTTTGATTTTTCCCTAGAGTTCATCTTTTAACCTGTTGATGCCCATGTAACACATATGTGTGGCTGCAAAGAGGGTGAGGTTTAACATCCACATGCCACACATATGCGTCTATGGGCAGCATAGGTTTCTGTGCTGAGAGTGCGCTCAGTGCACGTTCCCAGCACGGTGACCGAGTTGTCAAAGACTGTACTAATTAATGAATGGGACCCAGTGGGACTGGCTCCTGATCATGTGACAGCCAATCACAATGGTCACATGATTTAGGTAAATTCCCCCCCCCCCCCCCCAGGCATGAAAGCCCAATTAAAGGGATGCGGAGGCAGGCAGAAAGAGGTTAAAGCTGAACTTTGGGATAATAAATTATGTCTCAATACATTTGTCATGTGTATTCTTACTTGAATCTTGGTGTGTTTTGTGTATTTCTTCCAGATCTGTGCAGTAATCCAGTGTGAAACTTTACCTCTGTGCGGGAGCCTCCTATAACAAAGACCGGTCACTGCTACTTCTGCAGGGTGACTGCTTTTGTCTCTTCTCCTCTAATGCAGTTTTCTGCAGGTGTTCTGTCAAAATAGCGAACTCGTCGAAATCTCCAGTTACGTCACTTCTGGTTACTCTTCAGCAGTTGTAATTGGGGATTTGGACTTGTTTGCTGTTTCTAACAACACCGGCAGCTTATAAACTACGGTATATGACAAGTTGTCTGTTTTGACAGAACAGCAGCTAAGGAAGAAAAAGTTGTCGTCGCCTTGGAGGCGGCCATGTTGTTGGTTAGTAGCGGGCGGACTAACAATGTCCGCTCATAATATTGTATACCATAGTGTATAAGCTGCAGGTGTTGTGTCAAAACAGCAAACTTGTTGTAATCTGCAATTACTGATACTGGAGAGTAACCGGAAGTTACATGATTGGAGATTGGACATGATTGGACGAGTTGGCTATTTTGACAGAACACAGGCAGCCTATAGTGGGTGGAGCCTGATGGGTCCCTCCCACAAAACTGCTGCGTGCACAGGCTATGTGGAGCACAGTGATGATGTCACTGCTACCTATACAAGGCTATATCGGGGTTTGCAAAGGCATTTGGTGGTTTTATATCCTACGTGGTTATTGAGGAATATCTTGTTCTTAAAGCTGGAGCTCCGATTTACTAACAATATGTACATATGGAAGAGTAGGGATAATAAGAGAGGGATCACTTTGGCACCGCTGGCTAGTTTAAACAAGTATTTCAATGAAGGAGAACCAAGAATTCATTTTTTATTGTGTTATTTGCAAGAAATGTTTTAGAGCGTACTACAGTATGCAAAGGTTTGAGCATAGAAGTTGTCACAATACGTCGCACCCCCATAGCATCTTATGTTAAATATTTATACACTGTATATATTGGTCCCTAGTATAGCATATTGCAAGTTAATTATATTTTGTGTTGCCTTACTGCATTAGGGCTCTCTGGGGTCACAGGTAGTCAAAGCAGGCTACACAGTGCACATATTGTTTTAATTCCAGATGACATCTTTTAAATGTCCTATGCTTAGTTTGCATGATTATGCTAATAGTATCTACATTTTGTGATCTTAGTGAATGCAACCCATCAGGACTTTATCTGAAGGCATTTGTACACTGCGCCCATTGTTTGTTGTTCATCGGGATGCTTTGTTACACTAGGAAGTCACACTTGGTGACATAAAACTGTACAGTGTAAAGCAGTGAATGAGTTAAGCCAGGCTGACACACAGGTTGCTGTAGAGACCTTCCTTGTGTGTGACTTGGAGCTGCCATTGTTTCACAAGGTTGTCTGGAATGAATGTGCTCATGGGGGAGATAGAGAAGGATAGGAAAGTTATTACCCAGTGTTTGCAGTCACTGCAGGTGATACTGTATTTATAAATTGCAATGACACTTTAACAAATTGTATTTTTTATCTATGGCACTAGTGTATCTGTATGTTTTTATAAGTGAAAACACAAAGTAGTCTACAAAGCAGAACAATATATTAAGGTCTTTGCGAAGGGTACTGATCTTCATGGCAGAAAGTTCCTGTGTAAAAATGTGAGTATGGTCTGTATAGTGGTCACATATAGAAGTGTAAACATTTGTACACCTTTATGTGCATTATTGTTCCAGAATGATTCTTTTAGCTTCCAAAATTGAAGGGGGGTAGGATTTACGTTGTACACGCATAAAATACTGACCAGTATAGCAGACTTTTGTGGTGTTTTGCTACTGATCTAAATGCAATGCTAGTTTATTGACATTTACACACCTTGTGTATACAGGTTCATTTGAAATGGGATGTATACAGACCAGTAAAAAAAAAATCACCTGATTGCCCAAAAATGTTGCGTTTTTGATGCACATGTGCAAGACCACTTGAAAGATGAACTGCTGAAATCCCTAAGAGCCAGTTCACACCATAGGACTTTAAAGGGAAAAAGCTACATTGCGGTAATCATGAATAAAAGGTTTTATTAGCAAAGGGTGTAGATGTACACATATCTACAATGCAAATAGTAAGGACAAAAGAAAAATACAGGATGCGTGACACAGTGGGTATGCAATACAGTACATAAGGTTACAATCATTGACTCCATTGCATATGGAACACAGATACGGGGAGTACCCAAAGCGTTTCAAGTGTTGCTCTTCTTCAGGGGTGTATGATTGAGACCAGCACGACAAAAACATGTCATATAGTATTGCTTAGGAACATCCTATGTTACTGCATCCACTTTAAAAACCTATAGGGAGCAGATTTCCACTGTTCCGTGCCAACGCCTGATCCAGAGTGAGTGGGCCACGCGTGCCAGGCATATAGTCCCACAGGGGAGATTCCACAACAGAGGGCGCAGGGACACCTATAAGTGTGGTATTTGTCCAGAGAGCAGGGTGCCAGTCCCTGCTGGGGTGTCCCACCTGAGGACAGGAGTGTCCTGCCTTGTGAAATTACGGTGTCGCTGGAAGGGCCGTATGGGCGCTGCAATCCCAGATCCCACACAGGGGTATGGTGAGACCTGGTGTATACAGCCTGCTGCGATGTATTGGTTGGGGGGAGAGAATGTGCTGAGCTGCCTTGCACCACAAAGGTGTAAACGAGAGGCGCTGTAAACGCCACCGTGCTGGAGCCTTCACAGGAGTCCGGTATGGCCTGGGGTACACAACCTGTCAGAGCCCTGGGAAGGATATGATGCCGGTGGTCAGAAGCCAATGGATCGGAGGACAGGACCTGCTTATGTACTGTATTGCATACCCACTGTTTCATGCATCCTGTATTTTTCTTTTGTACTTTCTATTTGCATTGTAGATGTGTGTACATCTACACCCTTTGCTAATAAAACCCTATATTCATGATTACCACAGAGTAGCTTTTTCCCTTTAAAGTCCCATAAGAGGAACAAATTTCCCTATGTATAGACTATTGGGGATGTGGGTTAATGCTGCTCTCTAGACCAACCTATCACCACCCCTCCAGTTCACACCATAGAAACGCAGTCCGGATGCGTTCCAGATGCTTTTCTGCAATGGACATTTTTGACTCGTTTTTGGTGCATTTTTATGCATTTTTGGTGCGTTTTTGATGCAGTCCAGTGCATTTTTTTTCTTTTTTTTTTTTAACCTTGAGGGCTGGTTCACACCACAAAAAGCACTACAGATCCGTTCCGGATGCGTTTCTGCATGTGCGTTTTTAAGGCGTTCCAGTGTGGTCTTGGTGCGTTTTTGATGTGGTTCCGGGTGCATTCCAGGTGCTTTTTTATTAATTTTTTTTTCCCCCTGTATTTTTTTTCACTATACTAGGGTTCAGTGCATTTTTAATGCATTCTTGATGTGTTCCAATGCATTCCTGGAACGCACTGGAACTGCAAGCACTGGTGGGAACTATGCCACTGAAAACCATATAACCTACTTTCCATGCATTTTTGATGCTGGGAAAAAAACGCACTAGACTGCATGTGGTGTGAACAGGCCCTTATTGTAATCAGTTATAGTTACCTTCTTTCCTGGAGCTAAGGCCTCATGCACACTGGCCATTTAGCTGGGTGCATGAGATTACGGGGTTCAGTTGTGGGTGGAGGTCACGGGCTCTCCGTTAGCTCCGCTGCCTTTAGCCTGTCAAACTCTATGACAGGCTGACAACTGCTGCAGCTGGGTCGGGCTGGGTGACGCACTCAAAGGTACGTCTATGTAGGGCAGTATGTGTCCAGGAAAGAATGCCCAAACTCATACTGCTTGCATTTCAGGCATCATGCATCAAGGCTAAACACCCAATGTGCAAGAGGCTTAAAGTGGTTGTAAACCTCAAACATGAAATCTGAACGAAGCCTAGCCCTCTATAGTGTATACTTGTCTTAAGTAAGTGAATACAAAAAACAGCATCATGCTTGCGGTGCAATTCATTGTTAATAACATCCCAAACTTAGCAAGTAAAATGCGCTTTTGCATGCGAAAAACGTTTGGGCAACTGTGGGCAAAACTCATGGTTAAAAAAAAAGCAAGAAGCTCAAACAAGTGAATGAGCTTCTTTGTCACGCTTGTCGCATGTAGCGAATGGGCTGCTCAATGCATGAATCGGGATAATGCAAAAATAAAATTTGCTGCATAGTGTGTGAATGTGGGTTTGGAGACTATCAGTAAACTGAGCTACACAGTATTTGTAAAATAGACTAGTGGTTTGTATATGTGTTTTTGTAACAGGTGCTTTTTGTTTATTTTTTTTTTTTTTTTAATGCTTTGACTATCTTTTTTAGGGTTTTAAAACCCTGTATACAGTTTAGGACACATTCTGTTTTGCAATAATTTTCAGTTTTTATTCATGAGCCCTTTTATGCAAAACAATGACAGCGTAATAAATATTAATGTGCAATGGTAACTGCGGCACTGTCCATCCCTGAGCTTACTAGAGGAATATCTTTGGTCTGCTTTCTGCAGGCTGGCCGTAGATTTTAGATAACATGATTTGTAAAACCCTTTTATGGGATTTTAACGGCAACCCAAAAAAACTTTTTTTGAACTACTGTTTTATATAAAAAACTTTTATAACAAAATCTCTAATGTTACAAAAAAAAAAAAAAAAATCACACAGGGCTATATTCTGGCCAGAAATCCAATATACACATCATTACATATGAGGTTGATGCTTTGCAATGTTACGTATATCTTTGTAGAGTTTGATATTCAGCAGATAATTTGCTTGGGCATCGTGCATCCAACATGTTTCTAGATTTATTAATTGATCTCTTCCTCAGGGATAATCAGAAGCCTTTCTGAAATATCAAAAAAAAGGGCTGCAATCATCCATCACAACATACTTACAAGTTTATATTAGATATATTACCACTTCTCATAGTGTCTGCCTGTATCAACCTCCACTTGCTTGTGAACAGGGGTAATTCCATGCAAGGATAATAAATCTCCCATATCAGGGAAAGGAACTTATCATAAATCAACCTTTAAATAATAATAAAAAAAAAAAATCTCTCAAAGAATAGATTCTATTGATAATACAAAAAACAGAATCGCAAAGGAAAAAAAAAGGAAAAACACCAAAGTGTGTGTGTGTGTGTGTGTGTGTGTGTGTGTGTGTGTGTGTGAGATATAGATATATATATTAGGGCTGCAACTAACGATTATTTTCATAATCGATTAGTTGGCCGATTATTGTTTCGACTAATCAATTATTCGGTTAATAACCTTAAAAAAAGTATGGTGTATAATTTCGTTATTATTATTTAGTTGTGTAAAGTTTTTAAAAAAAAGGTAATTTGTTCTTAAATCTCTCTATATGTAGTGGTAAATATAAATAACCAACTATATGGTTAGGGAACGAAATATCGAATCCACTCTGAGAATAACAGACAGAAGGGATATACTGTATATACTATGAGGAGATATACTGTATATACTATTAGAGGAGATATACTGTATATACTATTAAAGGGTGAATCTGGTAAATATCATCAGACTCAGTGATCAAGTTTTTTTTAATTAAAAACAAAAACAATGTCTTCCTTAAAAAAAAAAATGTCATTTTAAGAACTTTCGTTCTTTCATTCAGTGAATGTACAAAGATTTTTCATCTGAATATTCTTGTCTGAAAATTGATCCGTGTGGCCAGCATAAGGCTCGGTACACACCTATGCAGTTTGCTTTTGATCTGTTTCTGCAGTGCTTTTTGCTGTGCGTTTTTATTTTTGTGCACGTGATTTTGCTGCAATTTGCGTTTTTGCATTTTTTTTGGCCAATTTGTTGTTGGGCAAATTAAAAAACACATATTGCTGCAAAAACGCATTACATGCTTTTCTGCAGCTTCTCTATTGAAGTTTATTGAACCAAAAAAGTACCGTTTTGCGTGAACGTGTGTATATATATATATATATATATATATATATATAAAAAATATAATATAATTATGCAAGTACTGAGACAAAGCCCATTGTTCACTCCAGCCAAGGCTGTATATGTCTGTCCTTAGCACATCTCACATGGTTGTGTCCATTATGGCCACTCTATCCCCCTTTTTGTATTTTTTTTTTTTTTTGTGCTGCTGTTTTTTGTTTCATTAATAGAATCTATTCTTGGAGAGATTTTTTTATTTAGGGTTCGTTTATGACAAGTCCCCTTTCCCTGATATGGGAGATTTATGATTCTTGCATGGAATCACCCCTATTCACAAGCAAGTGGAGGGTGATGTAGGCAGACACTATGAGAAGTAAATATATTATATCATAAACTTGTTAGTATATTGTGATGGAATTGTTTGAATTCATTCTGATTATATTGTACATATATTATTGCAAGCCCTTTTTTGATATTTCAGAAAGGCATCTGAGGAAGAGATTAAAGTGGAGTTCCACCCACTTTTACAACTCTTCAGCATCCCTCACTAAACTGTGCACTGTAAACGAATCGGATATTTTTAATTTTTTTTCTCAGCACCTACTGTATATCTGCTGTATTCATTTTTCACTTCCTCCTCCCTGGCCGTGGCCCATCGCATCATTTCCTGTTTGCAATGCCTTGTGGGAAGGGGCGGCAACTTCCTCTGACACTGCCATTGCTATGGAAACCTGACCTGAAACCTATTACACTGCTTGTGCTGCACTGAGCATGTGCAAGATCTGCAAGGATGAGATCCAGGAAGAAATACAGTCTGGCTTCCGATGCCCACACTTAAGATGGCCACAGCCTGCTGTAAGTTTATAAAATAACAAACTACTGCTATAAACTAACAAAACAGACCTTAGTTTACAGACTAACTTTACTAGAATACATTAAGCTTGTGTATTATAGGGGTATTTTTATTTAAAAAATATAATTTCGGCCGGAACACCACTTTGAGTAATACATTTTAGAAACACGTTGGATGCACGATACCCAAGCAAATTATCTGCTGAATATCAAACTCTACAAAGAGATACGTAACATTGCAAAGTATCAACCTCATATGTATTGATGTGTATATTGGATTTCTGGCCAGAATATGGCCCTGTGTGATTTTTAATAAAGCTTTGTAATTTTAGAGATTTTGTAATAAAAGTTTTTTTTTATATAAACAGTATTTAAAAAAAATGTTTTTTTGGGTTGCCGTCAAAATCCCATAGGATGGTTTTACAAACCAAACTATGCTAATAGGGATGGTGGCAACCACTTCCCTAAGTAGAGTGAACAAATACTAGAAACCAATAGATTCACAGAATGGGCAACAATCTTGTGTCACTGGGAATAACAGATGCCTGGTAGCCAACTGCCCTTGCAGGAAACTTGATTGGCCAGGTCTGAAAACGACACATAGGCACTATTGTTCCTTCTTTAAATAAGCAGGAGAGTATATCTTCCCCAACCTTCTCCACTCTGAATAGAAAAGAAAAGAACACGTAGCCTTTGTTGATATTTAGCCCTGGTCCAAACCTGTGTGATTTGATGCACTTTTCTAGAAGAGCTTTAATACTCAACATGAGGATTCCCATTGTATATTATGGTGCCTGTTCACATCTGAGCAGCTTGCCACTTGAATGCTCAAGCCTGAAATCGTTCAAATAAAAGTTCCAAAAACGCTTGAAGAAGAGTAGAAGAGTGAACCTAGCCTAGAGTATATCACATATCTAAATACAGAATATACATTTAAAATCAAGAAAAAGAAACCATCTAAATGGGATGTAGCAATGTATATTCTTTCAATAATTGGACATGTAGTAAGTACACTAGGATACCATGGAATTTAGGTAGTTCCTTCTTGCTATTTCTTAAACACTAAAAGTCTTTTTTTTCTTTTTTTTTTTGATGTTGATTGATGGTATGTGGGTGTCATAAGAAGGATTTGTAGCAAAAGTCTAATTTCACATTTATCTATGGAAATACTTGCAGAGATAGATGATTCAGGACAAGAGATTGTGCATAAATGCCTGACTACACTTCTAAGTGTATAGCCACCTTAAAGCAGTATTAAACCCAAAAGCAGATATTTATTATATTGCAGCTTACCAATTCTTAGATATGATGGCTGCATTTGTTTTCTTTTTTAGGTTTTCATTCTTTCTTTTATTTCACCTGTTGGTCCTGCAAGTAAGTCTGTTGTTTTTCAACAGAACAAACTGTCCTGCAGATATAGCAGTTAGAGGGTTGAGATGAACCATTTAACACCTGAGATCAGTGCTTACAATGACCAGCTTTCATTTGTTTATGTAAAACCTTTATCCCAAATGGAAAAAAAACATTGTTGCTGTAAGGGCACTTTCACACTGCCAGCGCCCGGGCTATTTTTAGCGGTGCTTTACCGTCTTTTTTGCAGCGCTTCACCGCCACTAGCAGGGCGCTTTTAACCCCCGCTAGCAGCCAAAAAAGGGTTAAAACCGCCTGCAAAGCACCGCTGCCCATTGATTTCAATGAGCAGGCGCGCTTTAGGAGCAGTGTATTCACTTCTCCTACAGCCCTGCAAAGAAGCTGCTCGCAGGACTTTTTTTGATGTCCTGCTAGGGCAGCGCCCCAGCGTGAAAGCACTCTGGCTTTCACACTGGTATTGCAGCTGAGGCTTTTTATAGGTGCTGTTTTTAGCGCTAAAGCGCCTGAAAAAAGCCTCCAGTGTGAAAGGGGTCTGACTACAGTAATACCTCCGATTGCAAGTAATGCGGTTTACGAGTTTCGCAATACAAGCTATTTTTGCGTTGTCTCGCAAGACGAGAAGGATTCAAGCCTTTGGGGCATGCAGTACTGCATATGGCCAGAGGTGCTGGGGCACCGGTGACGCTCGGAGACACTCCATTCCTGAGTGTCTCCAATTGCCTCCGAGTGTTTTCGAGTGTCTCCTGCGCCCCACGCGTCTCTGGCCAAGTTTGGTACTGCATACACCAGCAGTGGCACTGAAACGCATTATCTGAGTTTCCATTGATTTCCTATGGGGAAACTCGCTTTGATATATGAGTGCTTTGGATTACAAGCATGCTTCTGGAACAAATTATGCTTGTAATCCAAGGTACTACTGTACTTAAAAAGTTTTAGCTGGAGATTGGCTTAAATTTTTTAGTGTATTTAAAAGAGACGTGTTTTTTTTTTTTCCAAAATCATACTTGCCTAGGTGGATGCAGCATCGGTGCCCTGCCGGCTCTAATACTGAGAACTGAGCAATTAAACACCGCTGATTGCTCTGCTTTCAGAACTCTGTGAGCAGAGAGCAGGTGACTGTCAGCTCTGGGCTGTGGAGGGGGTGGGAGCAGCTGGCAAAAGGCTCTTAGCGTCTCGCTGGAGGCTGAGCCAGGTGCCAGTCCAGGGTTTTGGGTGGATCCCGACTTTATTGTTGTGATTTTGCCCCGGCCTGGACCGGCTGCTGAAAATGGGTCACAGGAGTGCAGAACAAACTGCACTCCTGTGATCCACAAGAGCAGAACAGCCAAACGAGCTATGACTGTACTTCTCCTTTAAATCTGTTAGTACATGTAATACTAACCCCCCCCCCCCCCCCCCCAAGATTAACAGGGCTGCTGTCCAACAATGTCTTTGTTGCTCTTTCATCCAGAGTGGGTGCCCTCTAATACAGGTGGTATGTTACTGACCAGATCATCGGGTGAAAACCTGAGGGAGGGAAGAAAGCCTAAAAATGATAACTAATGCAGCCACCACATCTAGTGATTAGTAAGCTGCAATATATTAAATTTTAGGTAATATACCGCTTTAGCCATATCTTCTCTTTTAGCATTAATAATAGTAGGTAAGGGTTAGACAAAGTAGCAGATAATAATAGCAGAATAGGGAGCTGCCTGGGGCCTCATATTTTAAGGGGGGCAGTAGAATGCTAAAGTCTAAAGAGTGCTCTTCATAGTAAGTTTATTTTAGCTGAAAAATTATTTAGATTTCTTTCAGAAGGTGCTGTTGCTGTGCATCGGCGGCCTCAACAAGGTTTTCTTTATCAATTGTTTATACAAAACACACATTGTTCTAATATTAGCTGCCTTCATTATGAGAAATTTGCAAAGAGTATTACAATTTAATACATTGAATCCTAAATGTGGTGGCTGCATTTGTTTTCTTTTTAGGCTTTATTTTCACATGATGTTCTGGCTAGTAACGCACTACCTGCCTTAAGCTGGCCATACACTATACAATTTTCCTGTTCAACTTTCCTTTAGATTTACCAAAACCATATAATATGAGGTCAAACCTAAACCCTTTCAATTTGTATGCAATCAGACAGGCCCTTGCACTACATAGTTGAAGGTAAATCTAAAGGAAATTGAATCAGAAAATTGTATAGTGTATGGCCAGCCTTAGGATGTCTCCACTCTCGATGGAGGAACAAAGGAGCCACCCTTGCTGAGCAGCATTATCAATTTTGAAAGAGCATAGAACGTTAGATGGTCTAGCAAATTTAAATGAACCTAACAAATTAAAGATGAACTCCAGCTAACAACTTTTTTTTTTTTGTTTAATTTAGTTTTTATTGAAAAAAAAAAAAAAAAAAACACAGTATACAGAGCATATATGGAAGAAACACACATAAAGAAAAAAGGAGGGGGGGATGAGCAAAGATACTAATGAGCCTTAAAATTACATAGCAGAAGATAGTTGACTATTGTACATATCCAATATCATGGAAACAGAAGCTCTATATATGACCGGTATCAATGTTGTCGCAGGCTAACCCGATTGTCCAAAATACTGAGGTTGTCAGCTGGCTTAGGACATAAACACCATTAAATTCTCTGTGAGGGCCCTCAATCAAACATAGAACATTCCAAAAATCCACAAAATTAAAAGTAGGAGGAAAAGAAGTTAGACAGAAGAAAAGGGGGGAGAGAGATTAGGGACGGGGGGGGGGGGGGGGGGGGGGGAGGGCGGGGGTGTCTGCCTCGGTCTAGTCCCTCTGAAATAGTATAGTCAACATATATCACATCATTTACTTATTTTGAGACATAATTAGAGGTCGACCGATATGGGTTTTTCTCTGGCCGATGCCGATATTTAGAAATTGCGGTGGCCGATTCTGATATGTGATGCCGATTTTTTTTTTTTTTTTGGGCCGATATATTTGGCCGATTTTTTTTTTTTTTTTTTTTTTTTTTTTTTCCCTTCATCTCATAAAATCTAACAGTTAGACCCCTTTCACATTGGGGCGTTTTTCAGGCGCTTTTGGGCTAAAAAGAGCGCCTGTAAAGTGCCTGTAAAATGGCTCCCCTGCAGTCTCAGTGTGATATCCTGAGTGCTTTCACACTGAGGAGATGCGCTGGCAGGATGTAAAAAAAAGTCCTGCAAACGGCATCTTTGGAGCGGTGTATACCACCACTCCTGCCCATTGAAATGAATGCGCACCGCTGCCGAAGCGCCTGCAAAGCGTTTTGGCAGCGGCGCTTCAGGGGCGCATTTAACCCCTTCCTCGGCCGCTAGCTGGGTTATAAGCGCCCCGCTAGCAGCCGAATAGTGCCTCTAAAATGACGGTAAAGCGCCGCTAAAACTAGCAGCGTTTTACCATCAACGCATGCCCGCTCCAGTGTGAAAGCAACCTTAAGTGATAAGTGATACAGAAAATTTTTTACATTTAAACATTAAACAAAACAAACCTCCAATCAGTTCACTTGTATGTATAATTTAGAAAAAAAAAAAAAAACTATCTTAAATATTAAATACACAAAAACAGGTAATCAAAACTTTTGGACGAAAAAAAAATGGGCTAACTTTACTGCTTAGGTTTTTTTTTAATTCATTACTGTATTTTTTTTTTTAAAAATTGCGTTTGAAAGACCGCCGCGCAAATACCGCGTGACATAAAATATTGCAACAACCGCTATTTTATTCCCTAGGGTCTCTGCTAAAAAAATATATATAATGTTTGGGGGTTCTAAGTGATTTTCTAGCAGAAAATACTGGATTTTTACCTGTAAGCAACAAGTGTCAGAAAAGATTTTAGTCTTTAAATGGTTAAACTGAGAATTCCTACACGGAGTTCAGTCTATTGATAAAAAAGAACTTGAAGAGATACAAATGTATCTTCTTATCAGACTTGGCAGGCTGCCCAGAGGAGGAGAGAAGATAACTTTCCGGCAACGTGCATTGACTTCTATTACAGAAGTCATTTGCAAGTCACGGCTGAAGTTACAATCGGCCTTTTTTATCAGCACAATCGGCCGATGCCGATTAAGTAAAAAACGCCAAATATCGGCCGATATATCGGTCGACCTCTAGACATAATATCCGTATATGCAGATGTATATATGAAGGCAAACCAGCAGGACCATATTTTCTTCACCAAATCAGACTTAATCCTGAGGGAGTAAGTGAGATCTTCCATGTAATATGTGTGATCAACTTCCATTAGCCATTGGCGTAATGAGGGTATGGTCGGTTGTTTCCAATATTGAGGGATGAGTGCTTTTGCTGCATTAAGCAAGTGTGGTGTTATAGATTTCTTATATGCTCCTACTGGTGAGCCTGTACAATGGAGTAGTACAACCCATGGGTCATTGGGGATCTCAGAACCTTGAATCTCTTTTGCCCAATGCAAAATAGACAACCAGTATGGGTGGATAAGTGGACAATACCACCAAATGTGTGCATGTGTAGCTCGTTCGCCACATCCCCACCAACATAAAGGTGATATTTGTGACAATGTCTTGTGGAGCACCACTGGGGTATAATGCCATCTCGTCAGCAGTTTATAATTTACTTCTGCCGTTTTGGATTTGAGACATTTGAGACCAATTTTGCAGATCCGATCTGATTGCATTGAGCAGGGGCAGAAAGTTAGTGTGAAATAAGGATGCCGGGTTAGGGGTGAGGTGTATACCTAGGTATTTCATCTTACTTTTTTGCCAACTAAAGGGAAAGGACTTTTAGATGAGCTGCAATCTCGCCTGCTACCAAGACATTAAAGATTTCCAATTTGGTCATATTAATTTTAAAATTGGAGATGGCGCTAAACTTTGAGAATGCTTACATGAGGTTAGGAAGGGAAATCAGGGGTTGCTGTATATAAAACCAAATGTCATCTGCATATCTAGTATACTTGTGTTCTAAACCTCCTATGGTAACCCCATGAATACAGGGATTATGTCTGACCGTTGATAGGAAAGGCTCTAATGACAAGGCAAATAAAATGGGCGAGAGGGGGCAGCCTTGATGGGTGCCATTAAAGAATCTAAAGGGGTCACTTAAAGTGCCATTTATATGTAGTTGGGTCGTGGGGAAGTTCTATAAAGTGGATATGTGGGATAGGAGGGAGGGACCAATTCCTAAGTGAGATAGTGTTGCCATGAGATATTCCCAGTCCACCCTATTGAACGCCTTTTCCGCGTCTGTTGTTAACAGAAGGGTGGGCTGGGAGGATCCTCACGCATAGGCCATTAGGGATGAGGTATGGAGGGAGCTATCATGTGCCTCTCTGCCAGGGATAAACCTCGTTTGTTCTCTGGAGACCCAGTGTGGGATTAAGGGGAGGAGTCTATTCGCAATGACCGTGGCATATAACTTGGCATCAATATTCAATAAGGAAATGGGGTGAAAAACTCCCACAGTTACTAGGCTCCTTGCCAGGTTTGGGGATCACAGTAATGTGTGCATGGAGGGTTTCGGGTCAGAGGATCTCCCCCACAGAGATCGCATTTGCATAGGAGGCAAGGCGGGGCAGTAGGATATCTGCAAAGGATCAGTAATATGTTACTGTGAAGCCACCTGGCCCAGGTGCCTTGCCATTGGCCATAGCCTTCACTGTAATGTGCAGCTCCTAGGTGGTGAACTCCCCCTCCAGGGTAGCTAGGGTGTCGGGTGGGAGTTTGGGTAAGTTGGCTTGTGCTAAGTAGTCATGGATAAGGGCTGTCCTAGTGTCTTGATCCGCCACAGTGTGTTACACATAATATAGGCATTGATAAAACACTCGGAATTCTTTGGCTATACCTGGTGTTTCATGTACTAGGGTAACAGACGAGGTCTTAATTTTATCTATGAAGGAAGCGGCTTTTTTCTGCTGTAATGAACGCGCCAACAGTCGTCCTGGTTTGTTACCCTACTCATGATATCGCTGTGCTACTATGCGAGATTGTCGCTTCTGCTCCATATGAAAGAGCAGCTAACAACTTTTAAGCAGTTACAGTAACAGTTTTGTTCCCTTTTTGGAATAAAGATTTTATATACATGAATGAAGGTTGACCATTGTACGCATCCCTTCCTTGTCCATATTAAATGGTTTGCCTTGACCCTCTAACTTCCACTTTTGCTGGACAGCTTGGTCTGTTAAAAGAAGTTGAAAAATAAGACTTACTGGCAGGATCAACAGGTGAAAAAAAAAAAGGGAACTAATGTAGTCACCACATGTAAGAATTGGTAAGTGCTTTACATTTTGACTGTATGTAGTACATAGAATATGGGACTCCTGGAGATGCTGCCCATAAGAGATGGGATATCTAAAGGAAGTAGTAGAGCATTTACTGGGAAGTACTAGTTCAGCAGTTTATAAAAATCAAATGCTCATCTCATCAGAGTGTTACATATTCATAATGTAGAATGCTGTTGCTATAGTGACATCTGGTAAATAAAATCAATCAAGTGCAGTGCTGATTGGATTTCAACACTGACACAACACACTTTGTGATTAATGGTAAACAATTTACAGCATCAAATGTAGGATAGCTATCCATCATTCCCAGCAGAACAAAAACTGACAAATCTCCGGTCTATTCCCAGAGGTACACAGAGCATGATGGGAGAACCTGCAAGCAATGAATAGCCCTATATATTGAGCACTTCCAGAACCCACAGAGGGCGGCATATAAAAAGTGTGCTAGGAAGAAAATTTTCTTTTTGCCCATGACAACCAATCAGCTGTTAGTTATTATTTCAGTAGTCCATGGATGAAATATAAGCAATGTTTATCAGTGATTGTTATGGGCAGCAAGACATTTTCCTGTTGACCCTCTTTTTATACAACAGCTTCCAGACATCACACAGATACTGGATAAACTTGCAAATATTTATCACTATTTCTAATATCACTAGTTTTGCCTGGTGTCACTAGAGAGGTTCTGTGGGGTGTCTGTTGAGGAGAGCCATAGAGGTAGATATAACTGTTTTTGTGTAATTAAATACGAACACCACATCTTTCCGATTATTTTTTGTGACGTAAAATTCTCCTTCGAAAATTACAAATGCAGTTAAAGTGGAAGTTCAGCCAATCTAAGCTAAACCTACTCTCAAACACCTTCTAAACCTAATCTATCTAACCCTGTAAAGAAAAAATCGCTTTACTCACCTTTATTGAAGCCGATCCGATCTCCAGCGGCACTGCTGTATACAGAGAGAAAGCTGACAACGGCTGTTAAATGCCTGGGAAGTGATGTCACCCACAGACTAAAGCCGTGTTCATATAATGAGAATATCGGACATTTTTTTTATTTTTTTATTTTTTTTTTTTGCATGCTAGTCTCATATAAAAAGAGGCTAATATTTACGAAAATTCTCATACGACAAAATACAACTTTGGAAGTGATGTAGTGTATTCTTTTGTTTCTGATTATTTTCGGAGGAATACTGTACTGATTAAACAAAAATTGCACAGTGTGGTATTGTACCAGAAAAATATTTGTATTTGTCTCTTTGGATAATTTCAGATGAAAGGTCGTGAACGGCTCTCGAAAGCTGTGTACTAACGATCAGATTATCGTATGATTGCTTTGAAAGCAGTATTTTTTGGCCGATTTGCAGATCTTGTGTACTAGGCTTTACTATGGGGCTTCCGTTTTCGACTGGCTCTCCTACACACTGAAGCCCCTGCTGACAGCTCAGCCTAGGACCGGATTGGAGCGGCTGCAGAATAGGTAAGTATAGCGATCTCTTCTTTACAGGGCTAGATAGATTCAATTTAGAATGCGGCTGAGAGTAGGTTTAGTGTTAGGTTTTAGCTGAACTTCAACTTTGGCTTTCCTATGTTAATTAAAGTGGATGTAAACCCTTACATATACCCTGTGAAGTGGGTATCTCCCTACATAAGTTTTACATGTATATCTGCTGTCTTAAGCTTTAAATATTGTTTAGAACAATAAGATCATGTTAGAAGATTTTCCCTTCCTGTTCAGCGCTGCAGTGAAGCCTGAGCATACAGCCAAGCCAGCGGATTGGAGGAAAGGCACACACCCCTCTCCTCATAGGTAGAGACTTTCAGAACTGTTCGTTGAATAGTTCAGCTCTCAGCTAATCTATTTATAGCATCCTCCCCAACGCAAAACTCTGGCTGCTTTTATCTCAGTTGACGGAGAACTTGTCAGAAGTTTTCAGGCTGATAATAGAAGAACGGAGCAGGAGACAGTTATGGGACATAGTGCTTTAAAGAGAGATAAGAAAACACTGCAGATATATGTGCCCAGCTCAAATCTCATGAATCGTGTTTACATCCACTTTTATGAACGTATTCAGGCATCCCATGCAGGAGTCAATTTCTTTCATTCAACTGGTTCAGTCAGCAGATCGACTTCTGTACAACCACAGTGGCCATACATGGATCGAAATTCGGCTGGACCCTCCTGAATTGGCTGAAATTTGATCTGTGTATGGCCGCTTTAAGCTTTAAAGTAAATCTAAACAATCAACTTGTAAAACAACCCATTTTGTTTAAAATAGAAATGAAAGGCAAAACATATACATATGTGTATACACTGTATCGTCAAAAGTATTGGGACACCTGCCTTTACATGCACATGAATGTTAATGGCATCCCAGTTTTAGTCTGTAGGTTTCAATATTGAGTTGACCCACCCTTTGCAGCTATAACAGCTTCAACTCTTCTGGGGCGGCTGTCCACAAGGTTTAGGAGTGTGTCTATGGGAATGTTTGACTATTCTTCCAGAAGTGCATTTGTGAGATCAGGCACTGATGTTGGCTAAGAAGGCCTGGCTTGCAGTCTCCGTTCTGATTCATCCCAAAGGTGTTATATCGGGTTGAGGTCAGGACGCTGTGCAGGCCAGTCAAGTTCCTCCACCCCAAACTCACGCATCCATGTCTTTATGGACCTTGCTTTGTGCACTGGTGCGCAGTCATGTTGGAACAGGAAGGGGCCATCCCCAAACTGTTCCCACACAGTTGGGAGCATAAAATTGTCCAAAATGTTTTGGTATGCTGACGCCTTAAGAGTTCCCTTCACTGCAACTAAAGGGCCAAGCCCAACCCCTGAAAAACAACCCCACGCTATTATCTCCCTCCACTCAATGATTTGGACCATTGAACAAAGCAAGGTCCATAAAGACATGGATGAGCGAGTTTGGGGTAGAGGAACCTCACTGGCCTGCACAGAATCCTGACCTCAACCCGATAGAATACCTTTGGGATGAATTGGAGAGACTGCGAGTCTGACCTCGCAAATGCGCTTTTGGAAGAATGGTCAAACATTCCTATAGACACACTCCTAAACCTTGTGGACAGCCTTCCCAGAAGAGTTGAAGTTTGCCTTGAATGTAACTATGTGGGGAACAGTTATATTGGTGGGCTTAGTTCTGCTTTAAGGCCTCATGCACACTGCTGCTGTTAAACTCACGTGTTTGTGAGTTTGACAGGGTTTTTTTCTTCTGTCCTTTAAATTCCTCTATATGCTATCCTATGTGTCAATGCACACATGGACATTTTTAGCAGTTTATCAGCAGTGGAGTTTATAGGCTGTTTTTCTCAACGCCCTAAAATCACGCTCAGGAGCAGAAAATCTGACCACAAAAAACCCTGAACACTGTTAAACGCTCATAAACACGCATAAACTCTAGGAACATTTAGCACTTCAGCGTTTATTTCAATGACCAGAATAAATGAACATTTTTGCCAATTAAATAAATCAATTCCCAGACTCCAAAACTGTTTTGAAAAAATGCAGCTTTTGTAAATTTATAACACTGATTTTCTCCTGTCAGGATAAACGGCGTTTACAAGAAACCAGTGTGTACGAGGATTAAAATGTAACTGTATATCTGGTGCAATACACTTCTATTCTCCTGTTCCTTACCCCTACATCTTATACTCACCTGTCCCTGATCCAGCACTATGTGGCCCACTAATCTCCTGCTTGTCAAAATGCTACTGTGGTAGCCTGCCTACACGCAGTAACTCTCCATTCAATCTTCTAGAGATTTACTGTGCTCCATGCTCCAGCAGATAAAATGGGGATAGCAATGAGGAAAAGAATCAAAAACACATTTTTAGGCCTCATTCACACTAGGATTTTCTCCTGGGGAAAAAAAGCAGCGTTAAAAAACACATTCAAAGCCGCTTATTTCAAATGCGTTTAAAGGAGGTTTAGACATGTTCAGGTGTGTCGAGCGTCTGGGCGTTTATTTAATTTAATTAGCCAGAGTATTAATTTATTCTAGCCAGTGAAATGAATAAATGCTCAAGCTCTAACCGCGCCTATTGTGTTTAGGCACATTTAGACACCTTTAGGCACGTCTGGTGTTTTGTCTGCCTAAGGCTCGATTCACACCTATGTATGTTGCTTTTGAGCGTTTTTGGAGGGTTTTTTTTCATGCTTGCCACGTTTTTGAGCAGCGTTTTTGCTGCGTTTTTGCCGCGATTTGCGTTTTGCGTTTTTTTTTTTTTTTTTTTTACAGTCTAAAAAAAAAATTAAAAAAAAAAAAAAAAAAACGTCAAAAACGCTGCAAAAACGGTGCACTTGCGTTTTTGATGCTTGTCCATTGAAATCCATTACATGCAAAACGCTGCTTTTTGCATGAAAAAAAGTCCCCGACCCTTTCCAAAAATGCAGAGAAACAAAAAGGCATTGATGTGAACATGTTCCATAGGAACCCATGTTAAAAAATTCCCGTGCATTTCTGCAAAATGCATCAAAAAACGCGCTAGTGTGAATGGAGCCTAAACGTTCCTTTCCTGAATGTGATTTTGGTGTGTTAAGATTTCTGCTCCTAAAAACCCCTGAACTCATCTAAAAACCTATGCTTGCATAGACATGAAGGCTAACATAGAGGGGCATTTTGGGGCAGAAAAAAAAAGTCAAACGCCTGTAAAATGGGCGTTTAACAGCTGCAGTATGCATGAGGCCTAAGAATGAGTATGGCTTAGAACATCTGACATACATTGTTTATCCTTTCTCTCCCCAGGGACTGCCACACCATTCATTTTATGTATGGGTGTCACAGATGCAGCAATTAAGAGAAAATTCCCCCAATGGGATCATAGACAAACCTTACAGAAATTTGAACTAATCCCCACTCATCCACTGGGGTGTTTTTATATCATTTTATTGCTGTTTGTATCTTGTTCCTGTTCGTACCTTGTTCATATTCATGTGCTGCTACAGCGCATCTGTTTTTAGAATACACTATCCATCACAACAGAAGCCGCATTGTAGATAATAATTCGTTATTTTGGTTACATGAATAGTCCAGTGCATGTAGTGGATTACAAAACCGACTGCTGTATAAAATTTCAACGCAGGTTTGAAAACATTACAAACAGCCATAAGCGCAGCCAGTCATTTTAATACAGAGCACTGAATGCTGTGTTCCACTAGAGTACCAGTCCTACATGGATTCATTCAGGAGATGCATTTCAATCTCTCATATCATTTCAGTAGTGTATGCCTTTAAAGGAAACCTCAGGCCTGCAGAAAATGCTTTGTTAATTTGTTTGGAAACATGAATAACTTGTTGTTATTGACACGCTCCTGTTTGACTGCAGCGGCTGCACCGTGCTAAATGGCTTTTGCCATTGCTAATAAAGGACTAATGAAATCAACACATTAGGCAACAAAGCAAGTCAGCGTTAGCAGTGGGGCAGAGGAGATGAAAAGAATGCATTGCTCATAGGCAATCTGTGCCTGACTCCCTGGCATTTTCATGTTAATTTGGGACCAATGTCCCAACTGCCATCTGCTACCCCCAAAGTGCAAGCCATGGGCAGTGAGAGCATTGAAAGCATGTCTGTTTTATTAGTGACAGGCGTTCCGGATCATCAGCTGCATGCCTAATGCCTAATATAATATGGACTATTTACATGTGGGTAATTGTCACATCTAATGAAGCACAAGCATGCAAGGGACATTAACTCCTTCCCTGCACCATATTTTTCTTTAGCACTGTATGCCAGCCACCTCCATGGAGAATCTTTTCCTAGGTTAAGTGATAATGATTGGCTGCCTCTGACAAGTTCAGACAGACCTGCGGGTATTTCTCTGCCATCTTAAAACCAGTTAACAAGTGACAGTTTAATTAGAGATGGCTCTGAGCTACCCCATGTTTTTTTCTTTCTTAAACAGAAAATCATTGCTGCTGATGCACATTAAGGTTAAGGAATTAACCAATTACATTATAATATATGACTGTATAGCAGTTTTATTTTATTACTTGTTATATCTGTTTTCAAAATATTGTGGTTTCTGTGTTGCTTCATGTGTTAGTGATTTATTAAATCCAGACACTCCTGCTACACAGTGGCTAAGTTGTTAGCACTTCCGCCTAGCAGCATTGGGGTTGTCAGTTTCAATCCCAACCATGGCACCACCTGCATGGAGATTGCATGTTCTCCTTGTTCCTACATGGGTTTCCTCCAACACTCCAAAGACATGTTGTTATGGGGCTGATCTCGATCCTGCACTGTGCCCGAGTGCAGCAGCGCTGCTCCTTCTCTCTTCTCACTGGATCCAGAGGCAGCAGTGGGAGCCATTGGCTCCCGCTGCTGTCAATCAAATCCTGTGAGGAGGGGGTGGGGCCGAATCAGGCTATATGTATCAGTAGATGGGGTCGAGCGCTGCTTGCTATGGGGCACTTGGAAGGGAGGAGGAGCTGAGAGTGCTGGCAGGGGACCCCAGTAGAGGAGGTTCTGGACCTGCTTAGAGCAAACCATTGCACAAAGTAGGCATGTATACCATCTTCATTATTTTAGGAGAAAAAAATTAATCTTTACAATCAGTTCAAAGTTTAAATCCTGCATTTTTTTTTTTTTTTTTTTTTTTTAGATAAAAGGCTTGTTCTCATTACTGTATGTGTGGTGACTGTTGTTTTTCATCATTGAATAATCATCAAGGGGCTGCGCATAGCCTGCGTAGACAGCAGACCTATCAGGGTTACCTACTACAGACTGCCTGCTGACTAGGGATGAGCTTCGAGTTCGAGTCGAACTCATGTTCTACTCGAACATTGGCTGTTCGCAAGTTCACCGAACAGCGAACAATTTGGGGTGTTCGCGGCAAATTCGAATGCCGCGGAACACCCTTTAAAAGTCTATGGGAGAAATCAAAAGTGCTAATTTTAAAGGCTTATATGCAAGTTATTGTCATAAAAAGTGTTTGGGGACCCGGGTCCTGCCCCAGGGGACATGGATCAATGCAAAAAAAAGTTTTAAAAACGGACGTTTTTTCAGGAGCAGTGATTTTATTAATGCTTAAAGTCAAACAATAAAAGTGTAATATCCCTTTAAATTTCGTACCTGGGGGGTGTCTATAGTATGCCTGTAAAGGGGCGCATGTTTCCTGTGTTTAGAACAGTCTGACAGCAAAATGACATTTGGAAGGAAAAAACTCATTTAAAACTACCCGCGGCTATTGCATTGCCGACAATACACATAGAAGTTCATTGATAAAAACGGCATGGGAATTCCCCACAGGGGAACCCCGAACCAAAATAAAAAAAAAAAATGATGTGGGGGTCCCCCTAAATTCCATACAAGGCCCTTCAGGTCTGGTATGGATATTAAGGGGAACCCCAGCCAAAATTAAAAAAAAAAATTGACGTGGGGTTCCCCCTAAATTCCATACCAGACCCTTCAGGTCTGGTATGGATTTTAAGGGGAACCCCGCGCCAAAAAAAAAAAAAAAAATGGCGTGGGGTCCCCCTAAAAATCCATACCAGACCCTTATCCGAGCACGCAACCTGGCAGGCCGCAGGAAAAGAGGGGGGGACGAGAGTGCGGCCCCCCCCCTCCTGAACCGTACCAGGCCACATGCCCTCAACATTGGGAGGGTGCTTTGGGGTAGCCCCCCAAAACACCTTGTCCCCATGTTGATGAGGACAAGGGCCTCATCCTCACAACCGTGGCCGGTGGTTGTGGGGGTCTGCGGGCGGGGGGCTTATCGGAATCTGGAAGCCCCCTTTAACAAGGGGACCCCCAGATCCCGGCCCCCTCCCTGTGTGAAATGGTAAGGGGGTACTTACCCCTACCATTTCACTAAAAAACTGTCAAAAATGTTAAAAATGACAAGACAGTTTTTGACAATTCCTTTATTTAAATGCTTCTTCTTTCTTCCTTCATCTTCTTCTTCTTCTGGTTCTTCTGGCTCTTCTGGTTCTTCCTCCGGCGTTCTCGTCCAGCATCTTCTCCGCGGCGTCTTCTATCTTCTTCTCCTCGGGCCGCTCCGCACCCATGGCATGAGGGGAGGCTCCCGCTCTTCTCTTCATCTTCTTCTCTTCTTCATCTTCTTCTCTTCTTCATCTTCTTCTTCATCTTCTTCTTCATCTTCTTCTTCTTCTTCTTCTTCTTCTTCTTCTTCTTCTTCTTCTTCTTCTTCTTCTTCTTCTTCTCTTCTTCATGTCTTCTCCGGGCCGCTCCGCAGCCATGCTGTGGCATGGAGGGAGGCTCCCGCTGTGTGACGGCGTCTCTTCGTCTGACGGTTCTTAAATAACGGGGGGCGGGGCCACCCGGTGACCCCGCCCCCCTCTGACGCACGGTGACATGACGGGACTTCCCTGTGGCATTCCCCGTGACGTCACAGGGAAGTCCCGTCAAGTCACCGTGCGTCAGAGGGGGGCGGGGTCACCGGGTGGCCCCGCCCCCCGTTATTTAAGAACCGTCAGACGAAGAGACGCCGTCACACAGCGGGAGCCTCCCTCCATGCCACAGCATGGCTGCGGAGCGGCCCGGAGAAGACATGAAGAAGAGAAGAAGAAGAAGAAGATGAAGAAGAGAAGAAGATGAAGAGAAGAGCGGGAGCCTCCCCTCATGCCATGGGTGCGGAGCGGCCCGAGGAGAAGAAGATAGAAGACGCCGCGGAGAAGATGCTGGACGAGAACGCCGGAGGAAGAACCAGAAGAGCCAGAAGAACCAGAAGAAGAAGAAGATGAAGGAAGAAAGAAGAAGCATTTAAATAAAGGAATTGTCAAAAACTGTCTCTTGTCATTTTTAACATTTTTGACAGTTTTTTAGTGAAATGGTAGGGGTAAGTACCCCCTTACCATTTCACACAGGGGGGGGGGCCGGGATCTGGGGGTCCCCTTGTTAAAGGGGGCTTCCAGATTCCGATAAGCCCCCCGCCCGCAGACCCCCACAACCACCGGCCACGGTTGTGAGGATGAGGCCCTTGTCCTCATCAACATGGGGACAAGGTGTTTTGGGGGGCTACCCCAAAGCACCCTCCCAATGTTGAGGGCATGTGGCCTGGTACGGTTCAGGAGGGGGGGGGGCCGCACTCTCGTCCCCCCCTCTTTTCCTGCGGCCTGCCAGGTTGCGTGCTCGGATAAGGGTCTGGTATGGATTTTTAGGGGGACCCCACGCCGTTTTTTTTTTTTTTTTTTTTGGCGCGGGGTTCCCCTTAAAATCCATACCAGACCTGAAGGGCCTTGTATGGAATTTAGGGGGACTCCCACATCATTTTTTTTTTTTAATTTTGGTTCGGGGTTGCCCTGTGGGGAATTCCCATGCCGTTTTTATCAATGAACTTCTATGTGTATTGTCGGCAATGCAATAGCCGCGGTAGTTTTAAATGTGTTTTTTCCTTCAAAATGTCATTTTGCTGTCAGACTGTTCTAAACACGGGAAACATGCGCCCCTTTACAGGCATACTATAGACACACCCCAGGTATGAAATTTAAAGGGATATTACACTTTTATTGTTTGACTTTAAGCATTATTAAAATCACTGCTCCTGAAAAAACGGCCGTTTTTAAAACTTTTTTTTGCATTGATTCATGTCCCCTGGGGCAGGACCCAGGTCCCCAAACACTTTTATTGACAATAACTTGCATATTAGCCTTTAAAATTAGCACTTTTGATTATTCATGTTCGTGTCCCATAGACTTTAACGGTGTTCGCGTGTTCGAACGAATTTTTTTCCTGTTCGCATGTTCTGGTGCGAACCGAACAGGGGGGTGTTCGGCTCATCCCTACTGCTGACAACTACAGGGAGGCAGATAAAAGACCAGTCAGCCTGCAGAGGGTAAGAGAGCAGCAGTATTGCTGGAGTTGTGCTGGAGTTGTAAGAGAGCAGCAGTATTGGACACTGGAGTTGTCTAGCTGGTTTACTGCAAATAGCTGTAAGAAATGCATAAAGGATACCAAGTAAGAATACACATGGCTCTTTACGATTTTTAATTTTTATTTTTTGTAATCAATACATAAATGCATTAAATTTTCTTTTGATTTCTGGCTGAAGTTCAACTTTTAAATGCTATAAAAATAATGGCTCTAATTTGTTCAGCCCGACCAACATTGATACTTTGTGTTGATGCTGATAGGTTGAATCCCCTATTGAGTTATTTTGTCTTACAGGGATTCTGGCTTTGAGATCTCTCCACTACAATCCTCAAAATCCACCTACCCATTGAGGCCATTAGAAGCTAGTTCACCCCCTCCCAGTGGGATTATTTTTCAGTATGAAGGCTGCTCGGACAGGTGCTCTACCCTACCCCCACTTAAAAGGATTTGCAGTGGAGAACTTTTCAGAGAATGGTAAAAGGAGGTTTGCAGGTGTTCAGGAGGCAATACTACCACTACTGCAAACCAAGCGTTTGGCTCATGGTTGCAGGGTTGCCCCATTCACTTACAAAAGAGAGTTTGACATGTGGTGCCATCTGTCAGACTCTGGTTGAAGTGTTAAAATTGCTGCACTGTGAAGCAAAGCATTGCGGTTGCGTCGATATGTACACACCTGAGTAGCACCATGCCAATGGCTCTCAGTGCCCCAGCAAAGCCCGGGAGACCCGGAAGTGAGGGGAGAGAAGAGCTGCAGATGTGCCTTGCGCTGGATTGAATGAGGGCTCAGGAAAGTAAAGGGGGGGGGGGGGGGGCTGACACCCAAACATTTTTTACCTTAATGCAAGGAATGCATTAAGGTAAAAAATGTTTAGACTTTACAATTACTTTAGGGTAAAAAAAAATCTTTCAAAGCTGCTTTACCTGAACTCGATCCAGCACTGTGCCCATCTGCAGCAGCTCTACTCTCCTCGCTCTCCTCTCATTTGGAGACGGGCTAATACCTGCAATGAAGCACAGTTCAGTGATGTTTGCAGCAGGACAGCTTCCTTTGCAGTGAGCTGCTCATTTTAATATTTTTAAATAGACAAAGAGACAACATTCCCAGTATATTAATATTCTTTAGTTTATTGGATATCATTCTTAAGTGCCTAAATTATATAGGTAAAATAGTTTATTTAGTCTATCATAACCCACAACCCTTTCAAAAAATCTAGTATTAGACATCACTGGTTACTTGACCGTTCACCATATTGTTTCCCTATTAGCATGCTTCTTGCAGTGCGTAGCTGACTGTTACTCCTGGGTGTGAGTTTTAAGCAGCAGGACCACCTTAGTGGGGATACCAGACAATGCTTTATCTGCAGTTAATTCAGCAGTAACTCCCACTGGTAATTATGTCTTCTATCCCCTTGTGACCCTCAGAGAAGACACAGATGCCAGGGGATGGGCCATGAAAGGATTTAGGCTGCATTTAATATGGTGCAGCATGGCAGTAAATGGCAAGTTTTACAGGCAGTCATTAAACTTGGCAGGTGTGTGTTAAAAGCCTCTAAGGACTGTGGTTGGGAAACAGTTATAATAGAAGGCTTGGCACTCCACAAGACGTCTTCTAGGCACATTTCTCATTCTTGTCAGAAATAACTTTTACAAAAAAAAAAAATGTGTGATATTTTACAAATACAGTTGAAGCTCTTGTTGTGCTCTGATAAAACCTGTACTGACAGAATGAATACATTAGGCTGGCACTGCTGAGCTGTCTTCTTTCTAACTGACTGTTCTGATGTCAACCCACAATGTGTAATTTTCTTTAAGTTTCACTTTTCATGATAATGGTAAAAAGGACAAATAGAGAGGGTGATTCTCCCCTATGGGGAAACAGACAGCAATAATAACCATGCGGTTTTCTTTTCCCTCTCCGCGCTATCCAAAACTAAAAAAAGTTTTGCCTTTTCTTTTAATTTTAAGTTGTTACTGCCAGTGTCACTGAAAGTGTAACAGGATATCAAATTTTAGGTTGTCACCAAAAAAAGTCTTCCAATGGGGACACTAGTTCTGGTTGCCCTATTGGCATTTAGGGATTCCCTCACTGCCTTGTGGCTGTGGGACCGGAAGCAAAGGGAAATATCCCCAATAGGTAACAGATGGCAAAAAGTTGACATGACTTACAAGCATCCTTTACTGAATGGGGAAAAAAAAAGTTTGGTTATTACTGTAGTTCTCCTTCAACCTGTTCCATTGACTATCGCTCTCAGTCTGATAGTGCCTAAATTGTTGTCCCAGAGCAGACAAATCTCTGCACAGGGTGGGATCTTAGTGTAATCATCACAACTTACTAGCAAAAATCTGGTTTAAAGAATTCCAACTTGCAGGAGCCAAAAACTAGCATACTGTATAGCTATAGTTTAATACTTTATTGCCACCAGTTCATTGTAAATTAGGATGGCGTTAATTTATAAAACTAAGGATTATTAATTATAGCAACCAATCAGCAACTGCCCTCAAAATACAGTGCAGGTGGAATGATAGTTTATATCTTAATTGATTTCTATGACAACTACTGTAGGTCTGTTTTTAATAAATATGTTTCAATAGTAGTTTTAACATTTGGTCAGTTTGTTTAATCTGCTGTTTCCTGCTGTGTTGCTCTTGCTGGGAGATAAGAACTTAGAAAGATAGAAGTATGTGGCCTAGTAAGCGGCGTGCAGTTGTGAAAGCACTCAGATGTTGTGATGAAATACTGTAAACCCAAGCGGTTATTTGGAAATCCTGCAGAATGCGAGTAAACTAATTATATCTGTAAGCTCATGAATGCTGCCGATTTTCTGCACTGTACCATCTGCTTGGCCTATGCCTAGAGGAGTGGCATCGCTGATCCTTCATGCCTTTTATTACAGAGCGACACCAGATTAAAGCCTCTTCATCCATCGGCCATAATAAGGGATAATGCCTGCTGCCTATCTCATGCCACTCTTTGATTAACTGGATGCTGTTGATTTGTTTAATGTCTCTACATTTTTTGTTGGCATCTGCTAGGATAGGACACCGGTGTTCATTTATATTCCAGTTAACAGTTTGCATTAAATTTAGTGTCTGTCAAGGTTTTATCTCTGTCTGTGACATCACTGAAGAATTTATTCCCCAAAGTTCTTCTCCCTGTGACACCCCGACAAAAAATGAGGGCAGCAGTAGTCACTGGGACAGGAAGGCACAGATTGCAAAAAAAAAAAAACCATTGTCGAAAGTTTAACCCTTTCCCACTGTACTAAAATGTATGTGTTTTTTTTTGTCTCTGTCCTATTCGGAATAATTCTCCATTAGATCTCGCCCTATCTGGAGCCTCTTACACCTTTAAAACTTGAACCGATTTCCTTCACCTATGGTTACTGCCTTGCTGGTTGTATTTCTTTGCTAATGTTATTTGGCAGGTTTGCAAATTTGACATTGGCATTATTAAAATAGGGGAACAAGCACTATACAGTACCTAAAAACTTGAAATATGGGCTAAAAAAAGCTGGATGTACAATTATCCCTATCCAACCTTTCCTTCATGGCCAATATCGTACTTTGTAGTAATAGTTGTGCTTACATTCATGTGTACTTGAAGCACACATACACATATATATATATATATATATATATATATATATATATATATATATATATATATACACACTACCGTTCAAAAGTTTGGGGTCACATTGAAATGTCCTTATTTTTGAAGGAAAAGCACTGTACTTTTAAATGAAGCTAACTTTAAACAAATATACTCTATACATTGCTAATGTGGTAAATGACTATTCTAACTGCAAATGTCTAGTTTTTGGTGCAATATCTACATAGGTGTATAGAGGCCCATTTCCAGCAACTATCACTCCAGTGTTCTAATGGTACAATGTGTTTGCTCATTGGCTCAGAAGGCTAATTGATGATTAGCAAACCCTTGTGCAATCATGTTCACACATCTAAAAACAGTCTAGCTTCTTCCAGAAGCTACAAAACTGACCTTCCTGTGAGCAGATTGAGTTTCTGGAGCATCACATTTGTGGGGTCAATTAAACGCTCAAAATGGCCAGAAAAAGAGAACTTTCATCTGAAACTCGACAGTCTATTCTTGTTCTTAGAAATGAAGGCTATTCCATGCGAGAAATTGCAAAGAAATTGAAGATTTCCTACAACGGTGTGTACTACTCCCTTCAGAGGACAGCACAAACAGGCTCTAACCAGAGTAGAAAAAGAAGTGGGAGGCCGCGTTGCACAACTAAGCAAGAAGATAAGCACATTTAGAGTCTCTAGTTTGAGAAACAGACGCCTCACAGGTCCCCAACTGGCATCTTCATTAAATAGTACCCGCAAAACACCAGTGTCAACATCTACAGTGAAGAGGCGGCTGCGGGATTTTGGGCTTCAGGGCAGAGTGGCAAAGAAAAAGCCATATCTGAGACTGGCCAATAAAAGAAAAAGATTAAGATGGGCAAAAGAACACAGACATTGGACAGAGGAAGACTGGAAAAAAGTGTTGTGGACGGATGAATCCAAGTTTGAGGTGTTTGGATCACAAAGAAGAACGTTTGTGAGACGCAGAACAAATGAAAAGATGCTGGAAGAATGCCTGACGCCATCTGTTAAGCATGGTGGAGGTAATGTGATGGTCTGGGGTTGCTTTGGTGTTGGTAAGGTGGGAGCTTTGTACAGGGTAAAAGGGATTCTGAATAAGGAAGGCTATCACTCCATTTTGCAACGCCATGCCATACCCAGTGGACAGCGCTTGATTGGAGCCAATTTCATCCTACAACAGGACAATGACCCTAAACACACCTCTAAATTGTGCAAGAACTATTTACAGCAGAAGCAGGCAGCTGGTATTCTATCGGTAATGGAATGGCCAGCACAGTCACCAGATCTGAACCCCATTGAGCTGTTATGGGAGCAGCTTGACCGTATGGTACGCCAGAAGTGCCCATCCAACCAATCCAACTTGTGGGAGCTGCTTCTAGAAGCGTGAGGTGCAATTTCTCCAGCTTACCTCAATAAATTAACAGCTAGAATGCCAAAGGTGTGCAATGCTGTAATTGCTGCAAAAGGAGGATTCTTTGATGAAAGCAAAGTTTGATGTAAAAACAATGTTATTTCAAATACAAATCATTATTTCTAACCTTGTCAATGTCTTGACTCTATTTTCTATTCATTTCACAACGTATGGTGGTGAATAAGTGTGACTTTTCATGGAAAACACAAAATTGTTTGGGTGACCCCAAACTTTTGAACGGTAGTGTGTATGTATGTATGTATGTATGTATATGTGTGTGTATATATATATAATTATACAGTGGGGACAAAAAGTATTCAGACCCCTTTCAATTTTTCAATCTTTGTATCTTTGTTATATTGCAGCCATTTGCTAAAATCATTTAAGTTCATTTTGTTTCCTCATTAATGTACACACAGCAACCCATATTGACAGAAAAACACAGAATTGTTGACATTTTTGCAGATTTATTAAAAAAGAAAAACTGAAATATCACATGGTCCTAAGTATTTAGACCCTTTGCTCAGTATTTAGTAGAAGCACCCTTTTGATCTAATACAGCCATGAGTCTTTTTGGGAAAGATGCAACAAGTTTTTCACACCCGGATTTGGGGATCCTCTGCCATTCCTCCTTGCAGATCCTCTCCAGTTCTGTCAGGTTGGATGGTAAACGTTGGTGGACAGCCATTTTTAGGTCTCTCCAGAGATGCTCAATTGGGTTTAAGTCAGGGCTCTGGCTGGGCCATTCAAGAACAGTCATAGAGTTGTTGTGAAGCTACTCCTTCGTTATTTTAGCTGTGTGCTTAGGGTCATTGTCTTGTTGAAAGGTAAACCTTCAGCCCAGTCTGAGGTCCTGAGCACTCTGGAGAAGGTTTTCGTCCAGGATATCCCTGTACTTGGCCGCATTCATCTTTCCCTTGATTGCAACCAGTTGTCCTGTCCTTGCAGCTGAAAAACACTCCCACAGCATAATGCTGCCACCACCATGCTTCACTGTTGGGACTGTATTGGACAGGTGATGAGCAGTGCCTGGTTTTCTCCACACATACCGCTTAGAATTAAGGCCAAAAAGTTCTATCTTGGTCTCATCAGACCAAATAATCTTATTTCTCACCATCTTGGAGTACTTCAGGTGTTTTTTTTTTTTTTTTTTTTTAGCAAACTCCATGCGGGCTTTCATGTGTCTTGCACTGAGGAGAGGCTTCCGTCGGGCCACTCTGCCATAAAGCTCCGACTGGTGGAGGGCTGCAGTGATGGTTGACTTTCTACAACCTTCTCCCATTTCCCGACTGCATCTCTGGAGCTCAGCCACAGTGATCGTTGGGTTCTTCCTTACCTATCTCACCAAGGCTCTTCTCCCCCGATAGCTCAGTTTGGTCGGACGGCCAGCTCTAGGAAGGGTTCTGGTCGCCCCAAACGTCTTCCATTTAAGGATTATGGAGGCCACTGTGCTCTTAGGAACCTTAAGTGCAGCAGACATTTTGTGTAACCTTGGCCAGATCTGTGCCTTGCCACAATTCTGCCTCTGAGCTCTTCAGACAGTTCCTTTGACCTCATGATTCTCGTTTGCTCTGACATGCACTGTGAGCTGTAAGGTCTTATATAGACAGGTGTGTGGCTTTCCTATTCAAGTCCAATCAGTATAATCAAACACATCTGGACTCAAATGAAGGTGTAGAACAGAGATATGTAATTAGCGGTCCTCCAGCTGTTGCAAAACTACAAGTCCCATCATGCCTCTGCCTCTCGGTGTCATGCTTGTGGCTGTCAGAGTCTTGTTATGCCTCATGGGACTTGTAGTTCTCCAACAGCTGGAGGTCCACTAATTGCATATCCCTGGTGTAGAACCATCTCAAGGATGATCAGAAGAAATGGACAGCAACTGAGTTAAATATGAGTGCCACAGCAAAGGGTCTGAATACTTAGGACCATGTGATATTTCAGTTTTGTTTTTTTTAATAAATCTGCAAAAATGTCAACAATTCTGTGTTTTTCTGTCAATATGGGGTGCTGTGTGTACATTAATGAGGAAAAAAAAATGAACTTAAATGTTTTTAGCAAATGGCCGCAATATAACAAAGAGTGACAAATTTAAGGGGGTCTGAATACTTTCCGTCCCCACTGTGTGTATATGTATGTATGTGTGTGTGTGTGTGTGTGTGTGTGTGTGTGTGTGTGTATTTTATATGTGCGACAAGCTTAAAGTCTACCAAATGCCCTAATTTTCTAGTGCATGTAATAACATGCATTATGACCATCAATACAGGTCTATCCAGGGTATAAACAGAGCCTGAAATTTGTTTGAAAATAATAGTAATTCAATTAGGGGGACATCCCCAATATGGCAATTATCCTGAAATCAAATGAAAGTAATGATTTAATCAATTCCATAAAGTTCCATGGTGACTCGGTACAGTGTATAAACAACAAGATATTCTGACTTTTTAGTTATTGAATAGTTGATGAAGTATTATTCATGTAAGGTATCCCTATGTTCAAGAGAACTAGCTATTGTCATGGATGATCCTGAGTACCAGTTGTATACAGTAAAGACAAAAGAAATCAGAATTGTTTGTGTGTTTTTAAATGTGTGTTCTTCGTTTTGTGATATTATTTTATATTTATGCAAAATACATATTTTGTAATTATATCTGTCAGGAGATGTTTAATTTATTAGATATACAGCATTTAAAGTGATATTAGTCTTGTTTTTTTATTTTTTATTTTTAAATAACAAACATGTTATACTTACCTGCTCTGTGTAATGGTTTTGCACAGAGCAGCCAAATCCTCCTCTTCTTGGGTCCCTCTCTGGCACTACTGGCTCTTCCCACCTGCCGGTTGGCTCTCACTGCTTCCAAAAGCCAACCAGGAGTGCGAGTCCCCAGAGAGGCAAAGCTCTTGTGGACATCGCTGGATCCAGAGGGGGCTCAGGTAGGGCTGAGAGATTTTCTGAAAAAAAAAAAATCTGACGTTTTCTTAAAAAAAACTTGATTCACGATTCAAATCGAGTTTTTTTATTTTCTTTTTTCACTGCGCCGGTTCTGAGTTCTGAGGAGCTGCGGGCAGGAGTTTTTAGGTGAGGCCGCGGCTTCGGCCTAGTCCATGGCGTCCGGCCTCGCAGACTAGGCCAAAGCCGCGGCCTCACCTAAAAACTCCTGCCCGCAGCTCCTCAGGACCAGCACGGTGAACAAAAAAAAATCGATTTGCTTACATTTTGAATCGATTTGACCTCTCAACTCGATTCAAGATTTAAATCGATTTTTTTTTTTTTTTTTTTTTTTTCCCCAGCCCTAGGCTCAGGTAAGTATTAGGGAGAGCCACTGCACACAGAAGGTTTTTTTACCTTCATGCGTAAAAAACTTTGTGCCTTTACAACCACTTTAAGTAAACAATATTTAATAGGAAGTATAGATAGCAAGTAATCAATGTTGCTGATATTTCCTTCTTTACTGAACACACCAATTAAACATTCACAGTGCCGGAGGAAAAAGTAAGTGAACCCATAGCCTAGCTATGGCATAGCATAGATAAGAGACACCCAAGCATTTTAAGATTGCTGTTCGTAAGAAGCATTAACTGATGTGAACCATGCCTAGGCATCCATCACTTGACAGTTAGACAAATTGTCTACGTACTGTGGCTGCTCTTCCTAGAAATAGGCGTCCAGCCAAGATGACTCCAAAGGCACAATGCAGAATCCTCAATGAGGTAAAGAAGAACCCACGAGTAACAGCTAAAGACAAGAAGATATCACTGTAACTGGCAAACATCCCTGTTCATGAGTATACCATACGTAAGTATTTGAACAGGCAGAGTGTCCAAGTCAGAAAACAGAGGAAGCCGCTGTTCTCCAAAAAAAAAAAAAATTGCTGCGCTACTGAAGTTTGCCAAAAAGCACCATGGGAAACTGCAACATTACTGGGAACATTTTTTGGGGACTGATGAAGCAACACAGAACGCAGTGATAGATACATGGTGATTGAGGAGGCGATTTATCTGATTCTTTGGAGAGGTGCTGGAGCCATATAGTGGTATGGGCTGCTAATAAAATATCCCAGGCTGCTGCTGTTGAATTTCAGATTTATTTAACCTGTGCTAGAACAACCTCCTATAATCTAGAGCAGGGGTCTCCAAACTTTCTAAACAAAGGGCCAGTT